>NC_056047.1:26876128-27028213 GCF_004379255.2 Salvia splendens | reverse complement strand
AAACAGTTCTGATAATAGCAGTGTACCTTTGCATGTTACAGACAGCACTAACAATGACAGGGAAGAAGAGGCCGAACAGTGGGCATAGATGAAGATACGCGGGTAATATGAATTGCCCAAAAGAAGTACTAGAGGCGTCCCTCCACGAAGATACTCCGCAGATTGGCAGGACGAAAGTCAAGATATTCTTTGGTGAATACTGCTCAGGGACAACTCGCGGAGATGGCAAGAGCATTTGAAGCCGCTCTATATGAGGAGGAGGAGATTCCACAGTCTTTTTTAAGAGCAATGAAGCACAAACATTAGAGAGATGCAATGAAGAAGGAGAGAGAGCCTTGAATAAAATGGCACGTGGAAAAGTGTACTCTACCAAAGGGGAAGAAACCAGGTGGATGCAGATGGGTCTTCACTATCAAGAGACGAGCAGATGGTCAATCGAGAGATAGAAAGCGCGACTAGTAGCTAAGGGATATACTCAAGTATATGGAGTAGGACTATGAAGAGACTTTTCCCCGGCTCCCCGGTAGCCAAGCTAAATACAGTGAGAACATTGTTATCTGTGGCCGCCTGTAAGGATTGGCCTTTGCACCAGTTTGATGTAACCAACGCCTTTCTACATGGAGAACTTGAGAAGGACAAGGAAGTGTACATGGAAGTCCCTCCAGGATGTTCGAAGAAATTGGGGCAGGAGAAGTATGCAGATTATGGAAGACTCTATATGGGCTCAAACAGTCCCCGAGGATTTGGTTCGGAAGATTCTGCCAAGCAATGGTCAAAACATGGCTTCACACAAAGCACAATCTGATCATACGCTCTTTCTGAAGAAAAGGGGGGATAAAATGACATGCCTAATCATCTATGTGGATGACATGATCATTACTGGAGATGATGTAGAAGAAATCCAAAATCTAAAGGAGAATTTATGCAAAGAATTTGAAATGAAGAACCTCGGAGCCCTGAAGTACTTCTTGGAATTGAGGTGCTGAGATCACAACGTGTGATTTTTCTAAGACAGAAGAAGTATGTGTTGGATCTACTGGCGGAAAACAGGGTTATTAGAGTGTAAACCTGCAGAAAGTCCAATGGTCCAGAACCATGGGTTGAAGATCGAAGAAGGAGCAAAGTTGGCTGATCGTGGAAATACCAGAGACTAGTGGGAAAGTTGATCTACCTATCACATACAAGGCCCGACATTATCTATGCAGTCGGTGTTGTAGTCAATTCATGCATAAGCCTCAAGAAGATCATATGGAAGCCGCCTTGAGGATAGTAAGGTATCTCAAAGGAACTACAGGGTATGGAGTGTCCTAGAGAAGAAGGAAGACCTAGAAGTGACGGGTACACAGATGCTGATTAGGAAAGTAACCCGATTGATAGAAGGTCAACGAGGGGATACTTCACTTTTGTAGGAGGTAACCTAGTTACTTGGAGAAGTAAGAAGCAGAAAGTGGTAGCACTGTCGGAGTGCTGAAGCAGAATTCCGAGGATCAAGAGTGGGCTAATGGAGATCATGTGGCTACGAAGGCTGTTAACCGAGATAGGTTTCCCCCAATGCGGAAAAAGTCAATTGTTCTGTGACAATAAGGCGGCGATTAGCATCTCGGAAAACCCAGTACAACACGATAGGACCAAGCATGTGGAAGTAGATCGATACTTCATCAAAGAAAATCTCGAAGCTGGGGGTCATCAAATTTCCTTTCGTGAAGTCTGAAGATCAACTTGCAGATTCTCACTAAGGCAAGAGTACATCACAAGGTATTCCACAAAGTCTTGGACAAGTTGAACATAGAGATATCGTTGCTCAACTGATGGGGAGTGTCAAATTATAAACGGAAAAGATCAATTAGGGAAGGAAGAAGATTTGTGATTGATTTGTAATTGATACCTTGTAATAAAGGTCCTAGAATAGATGATTCCTTCATTAGATACGTGTTCCTCTCCTATAAAAGAAGGAGAAATTGTACACATTACATACACAAGAAATAAAGAGAACGTATATACTATTCTCTTCAATACAATGTGTATTACATTAACCCTAGCAATCGTTGCCTCTCTTGATTACCATCTTCAAGACAACGCTCCCTCCGTTGCAACAACCGAACCTGATCCACCCGACCAACCCCGGCTGTACACGCCGCACTGCACCTCACGCGCCCCCCTACCAGCCACCGTTGCCTCCGTATCAGCCCTACACTTGGCAGCAGCCGTCGAGATCTGACCTTTATATGCACTTGTACCCACAAGGTCAGCTGCTAGCCACACAACCTCGCCAGCCAACGAGCTGGGATCTCCCCGAATAGCGCCAACGTCAAAGCCACCCATCCTTCAACCGGTTGCCTCCTAGACCAGCTACCTGTTGGGACCCACCGAGCAGTAGGATGCTTCCGGAGTTCCCGTCGTATGATCAACCACCAACAAGCCCAAACTCTTGTTGGGATCCGCCGGATGGTCATGCGCTCTATCACCATTCATGGGTACCAGAACTGGCCAGCCATCGTCGCCACCGGAGCACCCGAATCACGATTTGGTTTCATAACACCGGACTACTACAGCCCTCCTACGCAAGCAAACAAGCAGTCGACCCTGATCCCTAATTTTTAGATGGTATCCGCCGCCCCCAAACCAGCAGTTGCAGCTCGTACAGGACCACCAACCAGCGTGCTGGGACCACCTGGTCAGCGGCAGTCATGGGAACTTATGGCTTACGATCAGCCTGCAGCTGCTGCTGCCGTCTCATTGCCGATGATTTCCGACGCCTCTTTTGTAAAGTTCTGGCATCTACGGTGCAAGTAGATGAGAAGAAAAGACGCCTCTTTTGTTGGAATCTGCTTTCCAACCAGGAAATTACTTTCTGAAACTCAACTCGACTAGAAAAAGTGTGCTCCGTCGAGAATACATTTGATGAAAATGTCACACATTTGTAGGAAGATAGCGAGGGGTTCTCATCGTGCGGAGAGGAAAAGGCATTGGTAGACAATGAAGAGGAGTATGCTTTACCAAGGAAGTGAAGAAGATTGTCGCATCACTCAATGTGCTCAGGAGGTACATATTGAGTTGAGGACATGGCTAAAATCCATTATGAAAGCAGATGTTGCTTCAATAAAGATCATCTATGCAGGAGCTGTGAATAGTGGCAACTATAATAACTTGGCTTCACAGCCCAATTTGGATGGTTTCCTTGTAGGTAGTGCTTCTCTTAAGTAGAAATTGGTTACGAAAAAGATTCGAAGACTCTTCACTCTCGATTACGAAAGGAGAAATTCACTTGTTTTGTGCCCATTTGACCCCGGAGGGGATGCCTCGCCAAAGCTCTGCTTTCAACTCTCTATATTGCTTCGTGATTACCACCTTGAGGACAAGGTGGATTTTAACCGTGGGGGAGTTGATACAGATATATCCATAGAAGATCTCATATCTCTATCATTTATATATTATTGATTTAGCATATCTTTCCCATATTTTCCTATATACTCTTAGGATCTTTATTTTCTTGCTCATTAAGTTAAGCTAGTCTTATAAATAGGAGTATTTGATCCATTCTCAATCAATCAGAAATTTCGCCTACTTCTTATTGTTATTTTTACGTTCTCGCAAACCCTAGTTGTCGACGAGATTTCACCTCCCAGGACTTCTAATCTTTATCGCGGCATCACGTTAGGGAGATTATCCTTAACAGAAGACCACCGGATCGAGAGAATGATGTTCTTACGATGACATCGGGTTTGAGCCCAAATGATGATGGAAATATGATTGAGGTGGTACCGTGCCATACGCAAGGAAGGGAGATGGTTATGGGGAATTTTAGTCATTTTTTTAATGATTTAAAGTTGGAATTGTCAAGGTCTATTTACCGAAGCTTTGGAAACTGTGATTAAAATGCATAACTTACATGTCATTGTGTTGTTTGAACCAGACATTAGTTTTTGTTAGATTGAACATGTCTTATTTTGCTTATATTTATTTCGTTTGTCTGTCTATGGATAGCTAAATTTATAGAATCCTAGGGGATGAAAGTAATTGACTCTATGTAGTTCTTTTATTTGTTTAATGTTCATAACTCATTTACTTTATTATTCCCTAGTTTATATTTAACTGCTTGCTGTTATCTGATTATTGTCAATCTTTGATCAGTGGTGACTTTGATTAGTTTATATTTTATGTGTCAATGCAATATTTATGACATGAGTGTTGATACACGATAGAAATAACCCCGAGTAGAGTTTGAGTCGGATGAACATAGAACTAAATAATTAGAATTACTAATGAGTTAATGAAATCACTATCCTAGAATTTCTTTGTCTCATATGCTTTCTCAAACCAAGTTAAATGCAAACTGCGAAACTATTTCACTATTCCATTAATTGCTTTCTTACTTGCTCTTATTTATAGTTTTTCTTAGTTTAATCAAATCCCAACTTTGTGTCCAAATAGTATATGGGGCTGAGATGTGGTAGACAATCTGTAAAATTAATCCCTATGTTCGATATCCGGTACTGACCTTTTAGCTATACCAGATTTACCTTTATACTTGCATGTATTTTTAGTGCTAATAATAAGTGGATGAAGAGAGAAGATCAATTCTATGAGAAAGAAGAAGGGCATTATGGCAATAAAGGTTGATATGGGGAAAGCATATGATATCGTGAGTTGGGCTTTCCTATTTGATACTCTAAAAGCATCCACTATAAGGTGGACACTTCCAATAGCCCTACCACGTTTTTGTCCACAGCCACTTCTTATTTGTCCGCGCCCATAAAAAAAGTGTCCGCAGCTATAGAGGACTCTTTTTTAGCCACTTTTCATTTTATTTTATTTTTTGTTTATTTTAGTTCAATTATAATTAATTATCAGAATGTAAATAATTAGAAAACGAGGTAATACTGAAATTTTTAAAAAGTATTGGGACCAAATATTCGTTGTATTATGGAAACGGGAAAATTATACAACGAACATTTTTTAAAAATACAAATAAAAACTCCACCCACCGTCTACTTGGTGGCGGAGTCGGATTCCTCCACCTCTTCTCTACGCCTCCCTCGCTGCCGCTCGCCGCCCTCTCCCGTCGCTGCCCCAGCCCTAGACAACCCCAGCTGATCCTTGATCCGACACATGAGCGCGTAGTATATATCCTTGGTGATCGGGTCGGTCGCAGTCTCGTAGAAACGACAGTTTTCTTGCAGTTGTTTCATCAACTGCATATCAATGTTCCTCTACAAGACCTCGTGGGGACCAGTGCCCACGTGGTGCGGTATAGGGGGGGCTGCAAGATGCGTGATCCACACGCGGCCGACGAGAGGAGGGAGGAACCTGCAGCCACTCTAACTCCTCGAATAGAGGCATGTTGGCCCGGAGGACGTGGGCGCCTAGAGTGTGTAGCGGCAGGCTCTTCCGTTTGGGCGTCGTTGAGGTTGAATGATTGCGACCCGCTGCCACTGTTGTAGTCCCGGCTATGTTGTGTCTAGTTCGCTTCGCCCCAGGACCTGTCCCCCTCTCCTCCGCACATATGGCCTTGAATTTCGGGCAGTTCTCGAGAACGAGATACTCCTCCCAGAAGTTGAACTTCGGCCAGCCTTCCGTGTTGAATTGGGACATAGACAGCGCCTTCACGTCGGCTTTGCTCCGGCCACTCTCAGCAGTGAGCATGTTGTTCTCGTATATGCTCTGCAAACCTCTTGGTGGCTCGCAGAATCCTAGACCACTTTTTGCGGAGCTGTTCTGCGTCACGCGGTTTGGTGCCTCTCAGCTTGAACTCGTTGTATGCCAACAGGACGTGCTTCCAAAAGCCCGGCTCGGTCTGATCCGTGCCCACTATGGGTCTGATGTGACGGCATCCCACGCCCTTGCTACAGCAATGGACTCCCCTTGGTGTAGTGCGTGGACCGTTTACCGCCGGCCCCCGTTGCCTCACTACCCTAACCAGCGCCGCTGCCCTCGCTGCCACCGCCGCTGCCGCTGCCGCCGCTCCCCTTCCGCAGCTGCTGCTTCCACCCGTCCCACCGAACCCGCCGACTCTCGTCGGAACGGGCGTATCCACACGGGCTGGCGGAGTATCCGGTAATCCCGGACTCAAACAACCCATCATCTGCTCTAGTGCGAATCTATCTGCATCGGTGAAAGGAGATTGGCTGGATTGGAAAGAGGTCTCCGGTCGCGACGGAGGTTAAGCGCGTCCATGCTGGGTCTGTAATCTCCAAATGCCGAGCGACCAAAATTCCTCTGAATAGAGGCCTGACCCCGAAATTGGGTCTGTTGCCACGGCGGGGATGTCAGCGACCACGACTGGAATGGAGGGGCCGTGGGACTCGATCCCCACAGAGGGGGAGTTTGACCCGATCCCCACGGCTGGGAAGGAGGATAGTCGCCATATCCCGATTCGTCGGTGCGGGTGATTCGTCGTTTCCACCGTGCATTTTTAGAGAGTGAAAATGTTGAGAGTGAATAAATGGATGGAGTTTGGAGAGTGTGTGAAGTTGTGTGTGGAGGAGTGGTATTTATAATAAAATTTTCAGAAATAATTAAAAAAAGTTTCCGGCCTCTGCCGGCGCGCCGATCGGCGTGGCGTGGCGAGGCACGCCCGGCTGCGTCCTTGGCTCCTTCTCGCCGATGTGCCTTCCGCCCCAAAAAATGCATCCGCCTCAGGGCGGACGCTGCCCACGCTATAGGTAGGCGCGGCGGCGGCGGTTCGAGGGCGGCCGGCGCGCCGCCCCTATAGTGGATGCTCCAAATGAAGCGGGGTTGTCTGCATTTCTCATAGATGTAATTATGAAGTGTGTGTCAACCACCTCAATGCAAATTTTGTAGAATGGGAGCTTAATTGATGAAAGGAGGATGAGGAACCATTGAAAGGATGCTTGATCGGATCTGAGAAAAAACAGAGTTGAGACCGATTAGGAACTGCATCGTGCACTCTTGTTCCTGGTAATCATGCCATTTCGACGCACTATTGCATCTGCAAGTTCCACAGCTACACCAAGCAATAGGCTGAGAGTGCTTGAATTCATCCCATACAATACGCAAGTTGGTGAAATAAGCACTGCCTGCCCTTATGAGAGATACATGATTTTTTGTTGCAATGATAAGCTCGAGCAGTGTCAAGCTAAGAAAAGTGCAGACATAGACCGGACCAGATCTCATGAGCACCGTCAAGGTACATGATAATGGAACATATCTTAGCAGGAATAGAATTCCGCAGCCACGATACAACCATGTTGTTGCATCGAATCCAAGCAGAGAATAACAGATCATCATCGGCCGGCTGAAGAAGAATGTCGTTGATAAAAGCAATTTTGTTCTTCGCTATAAGAGCAATCGTCACCGATCTACTCCAATTGATGTAAATTGGAGCCAGTGAGAACATGAGGAACAAGTTGAAGGCTCAGATTATCACTGGGATGCAGATAATACGGGCTAGACCTATCCTCTATTGGAGGAACCGGAGGAGCTGCATTAACACCTCGTTTGTTGTGATTCATATCGGAGAAGATGAAGAAACAAACAAGCGGAAGGATTTAATTGTCAACTGATACCATGTAGAAACCAGCACTTTATTGATTCAAAACTTCAGAAGTTACAAAGCAGCAACAAAAGCTATTTATACTAAGGCTAAAGCCAGCTAGCTAAACAAGCAATATCCACATCTAACTAACTCACAACTAATTCTTTATTCTTATCTATTTGATGAGGTGCCAACTTATCAGATGCTAACTCAACATGCATGCACACCGCGCCATTTTATTCATCACAACACCAACTCTTCCAACTTTAATTTCTATCTCTTTCTCTGCTGCAAAGCTCACGCTGCATGATCATATTTCATCATCTTTTACATGAATAGAGCTGACCCATAAGTGGACTTTTCCACATTTCTATGTGCATTTACATGTAAGATCATCCTATTCATATTTATCGTTTCATATTGATAGAATATTCGATTTTCTGATCACTCCACTAACTCTTTCTTTTAAAATTTCACTACATTGCTTGCTCGTATATGTAACCAAAAGCACAAAATTCAAGTATAAGCTCACAACATATCCCCTGGACAGCTTATAACTTGTAATGCTACTCAATATTTTAATAATGTTATTCATGTTCAACTGCTATATAGTGGGGGAGGGGAGGAGAGTTTTAGTTTGTTATTTCTATTTTTTTTACATGTCGCCATTTTTATATCTGGTTTACTTGTAAGTTTTACCGGGTACGCCTTATATACCGCTTTTGGGCAACCTTCTCAACAACTAAGAGATCTTTCCCTGCCTCTTGGATAGTGGTCGCCACACTGTGTTGTAGCGGTAGCTGTGAATATTCCAGTAGCTTCGGACACTCTTCGAGCGGTCACTGCGCACACCCCAGCGGTCGCTGGGCGTGTTCTTCGTTTCAACACAACTTTCTCCGGAGCGGACCGCTACTAGTTCGACGGTCGTTGTGCATGTTGCAGCGGACCGCTGGGCATCTTAAATGCTCTAGATTTCCAACTTTGACTTTTTTTTTGTCTTTTAGGCTTAAAATCTGCACAAATCTCACAAAACACGTCAAAATACCAAAATAGAGAAAATGTGCAAAATATGGACATGAATTGGTGGTTTTGGCATTAAAAAATGGACCAAATAAAGGCCTTAAAACGGTACAAAATCCGAGCGTATCACTGGGATACAGCCAATCCTTCAATCTCCCCTTCTGTAGATTTTGCATAATGATTTTCATCCAATGGTGGTCCAAAACTCTGTTGAGGTTGAGGTTTATATTGGAGTTGATCAAGACAAGTTTGGTCTTGGTTGTAATGGGTATCTTGAGCCTGCCAACCTTTACCCAACCATGTAGGGAAATAATCCCTTGCCTCGGAAGGATAGGTCTGATAAGGATGACTTGGGAATAAGGGTAATGGTTGGAGTAGTCAGGTTGGTATGTCGGTGGATTGAACTCATGGTTTCAAAATTCAGGGTAAGGTTGGTAGTGTAGATATCCCATTTGCCAAGAGGGTGTTTGGGTGAAGGTTGGATATGGCTTTGTATGGTATGGGAAAGGTGGGTACTCTTCTGCCCAGCTCCATTCTCCACAGTGTGGGAACTCCTGTTGGCACACCTCTGCTTGACCTCTAGGGTTCCAACTCGTATTCGAACTCCAGACCTCCCCCGTGTTCTGGCGGTGGTTAACTTGATCAGTCTGGAAGTGGGTTTGGATGGGAACGATTGGATGTTATCTTGACTCAATCACGGTTTGGCGGGTTTCCTCTAGTTTGGCAATCCAGCTCTTCAGCCGATTGTCCTTGTCCTCTGTGGGAGTACTCTTCACTTCCTCATGCAATGTGGCCACTGATGTATCATCGTACTCTCTTTTTAGGTTTAGAAGCTTTTCTTGGACAACCTTGGCCTTACTCAGCCTTAGCTTGTAGAAACTCCCCCCGCTTAATGAGTTCACCAAGTCTTTGCTCCTTGCGTCCATTCCATCATAGAACTTCGAATAGACTTCCACTTCCATCATGTTATTGTTTGGGCATGCATCCAGTAGAACATGGTATCTGTGCCAGTACTTGCTTAAGCTCTCACCATACCCTAGGGTAACTTCTCTGATTTCCCTTCGGAGTTCATTTGTTTTTGCTGCTGGAATAAATTGGTTTAGGAACTCCATTTTGAAATCTGTCCATGTCTTGATGCTTTTGGGTTCCAATCCTCTAAACTAGACATCTGCTTCGCTTTTCAGAGAGAGGGGAATGATTCTCAGCTTGAGATCCTCCTCACTTGACCCCTCTGGTCTTATTTGCACTCTGCAAATTTTGTCAAACTCACGTAGGAATTCAATCGGGCTCTCAGCACTAGCTCCCAAAAAGGTAGGCAAGATAGCAAGCACTTCTGGGTTCACGTACACCGTTTCATGCCCTTGAGTGATGGATATGGCAGATGTTGGCTCGTTCACTGAGTTGGCATAGAGTGAACCTATCTCCAGATCCTCTTTCTGATCACGCACCATAGTGGGTTCGTTCTTGATTTCCTCCTTATCTGGGGTGGCTTTTGATTCGAGTGGACTCACGAAGGTGATGTCCTGACTTTCTTCACACTTGGCAGCCGAGTCAGTTAGTGGGGTGGGAGGTGATTCGTCTTGCACAGTGGTTTGCTCCACACTCCTTCTTCTTCTTGCCTCATGGACTCGGTGCCTTCGAAATGGGGTAAACAGAAAACAACAAAAAGCTTAGTTACAAAATTTAAACTAAAATTTTAAAATAAAACTTGAGACGCTCCGCCCATTTATGTGTTCCATTGCTCCAGTAATTCCCTTGATTCACACCAGCAGGGAAAATGTTTGATCCACATAGATAAGGACATTGATTCTTCACAGATTTTTTTCCTGAGTTGTCTCTAAACAGAAAATAAAAAAAAGAAACTAAGAAGATATCAAAATATTTATACCCAAGGTGTCTCACAACAAATGTAGGGTAAACGCTATCATCCCCGGCAACGGCGCCATTTGAAAAGCTAGACTTTTCACTCTCTATTCTTCTCATTTCTTTGGTATATCGTTGTGGCTTGCTCAAATTGAAGGGTCAAACTGATCCAGCCAGCATATATATGCCTGCTACCTGCAAAACGCGGGCGGATCCACTAAAAGCTCAGGCTGATAAACTCGACTTACTCCGACTCGAGTGAGAAGAACCGAAGATCTAAAAAGTGTGTTTTCAAAACCTTAACCCACTAATACTATTAACTAGTATAGGGAAGGAAGTAAGGATCGATCCCACAGAGATGAGGCGTTAGGCGATTTGTGTGCATGACACGACTTGAGGATGGCTGCTGCCCGCGCTTCTAGGGGGTAGGTTAAGTTAAACTACTTGACTTTGGGAAAAGTAAACTATCTAAACTGATCAACTCATCAAAATTTAACTAGTCTATTTGATCAACTTAACTGAACTTTCCATAAGTTGACAAACAGAATAAACGGAGACTGTCAGTCCCCTGCAAAAAGCACTGTAAAGTAAAAACTTTCTAACAACTTCATCTTCTTCACAAAATCAACATGGAAAGTAGAGTACAGAACATATCTAAAAAGAAAAGGAAGACGAAATATCAGGACAACTCATAAAATTAAATCTACTCCTAAGATCTAAGCTACAACTACGTGAACAAGAAAACTAACCCATGTTCATGCAGAAACATAAACTACTAGATCTAAACATCCTAAACACTTTCAAACATAAAACATCAGGTCTGACCAAATCAAAACAGAACAAGACATTTATGAGCTAAGATATGCAAAATAAAATGGAAACCGAAAGCGTATAAGAAATATCATGCATGAAACAGAACGCAGAAGCTGAAAGTGGAGACATAACTTCAGATTTACTAAATCAAAACTATCAAAATGTCAATAACATCAAAGGTAAACAGAAAACAAACAAGGAAAACAGGAAATTGTCTCATCCCCTCTTCTCGGAGTGGAATACATAACCGAAAGCTAAAAATGCAAGAAATAATACCAAATACCAACTAAACTAAACTAAGCTAGGACCAAATGTGTGAGTGCAAAGGAATCAAGAAGATGAAGTGAAATGAGCTCTGATTTCAGCCCTAGAAGAGAGCTGAATTCCTAAAGAAATTCTAGCAAAGAAAGCTTGTGAGACTCCCCTTCTAACTACAACTACGGCTGGGACTCCTTTTTTCTTGTGTCGGGCTTCCTTTATATAGAGAGGCGCAGGGCTCTGATCCCTAGGGTACCACCTCTCTGAAATGTTGTCCCTGCCGTACACAATTGGTGGTGGGGTCTTCAGATATATCTTTCAATGTAGAACTCCTGCTGGCTCCGCTTGATTTTTGACTTGATCAACTCAATGCCGCAGTTTTTGCCTTCTTTTCTTGATCCGTTCCTCCGCCCAACTGATTTGTTCTTTCTTCTGAAAATGGCGGATTTCACACACACCTGACTCAAAAATAGACGCTAGTTCATGAATTTGAGTGCAGTTTTGCCACGGAACACATGCATGAAATGAGCCTCGTCATATAGATATGAACTCAACAAGTGCTATCTTATCTAAAGAACACATGATACCTATTGTCATGTAGTATTCTCATTCACTAACTAGTCTTCTCTCTCCTAAGCATGCAACAAGAATGCAAGAGATGGCATGAGAGAAAATCACCAAAAATATATACTCACCATCTTACTTCAATTATTCATCATCGATCTAAAAAACTACTCCGTTTACATTTATTAAATCTTACTGACTACAAACAAGCATGATAAAAATCCACCCTTACCAAAGCAAGATGTATATTGTACTTGCACTGTTCACAGTAGCACTAATTATTGTTAAAAAGAATCCCAAACATCTTAGTCAGGTGATCACAGTACACACTTTTAAGAGAATCGAATGCTTTTTTTAGCTCAATTTCAAGCCTCAGCTTATTCACTATCTATTGGCTAGTCGAATGCTTGTCCTATCTAAGGGTGCTCTTTAAACACAAACAAAAAGGATAATATAGGTTCAATATTATGAAAAACGAAAATCACAAACAACTTGTAACAGATAAAACCAAAAATCTTAGATTTATTTTAATTGTGAAAAAGAAGAGGCGGAGGAGGGTGGAGGCGCCGAAAATTTAATAAAGACTAGAAACTACTCTCTCCGGCCGTGAAATGTTGTCCAATTTTGCCATTTTTGTCCATCAATGAAAAGTTGTCTACTTTCCTTTTTTCTATTTTTGATAAATGGACCTCACTTTTCATTAACTCTTTACATTCACATTCTATTATAAAATTAATATATAATTGTGGGACGCTCGTTGCACTAACTTTTTCAATTCATTTTTCTTCAAATTTCTTAAAATTCGTGCCGAGTCAAACTTGAACAATATTTCATGGACGGAGAGAGTAATTAACTTTCGGAAAAAAATAATTTTTAATAAATTTTGGAAAAATGAAGTTTATAAGAATTGTAACTAAATAAAACCCGTGAATAGTAAGCAAAAGGGGTTAATATAAACTAGCAAATTAATCCTAAATAAAATAGTTTTATAATACTATATTATCATGCTTTTCGAAAATCAATTTCCATTTAATACGTTTTAATTTAATCACTAGTTTTTTCTATGTCTTTTTAGTTACTCCTTATTTTTATTTTTCTTAATCTGCTTCCATATTTCCTTTTATAACTAGAAAAAACACAATGTAAAATTATTTACTTAAAATTTATTAGAAAAAGATAACTCATTTTCTCCTGAAATTGAGTTGAAAGACTTGTTATTCCTTCCTAGCTTAATTAAGTGCGAGGGGTTATTATGTAAATGAAAGTGTATTTAAATCGACAACTCCCTTAATTTTTAAAGTGAATAAATTGACAAGATTGTCCCAATTAATTAAGTATATACATTTAGGGTTGGACTAGGGTGCTAACTATTTACAGTAATAACTAATAACTATCAATGCTATGTTTTAAAATTATCAACACAAAAACATAATTATATCAATATAACATGCAAATTTAAATATCAATACAAAGACATAATTTATCAACACAAGAAAGATTGACAAATTTATATCTTTGTGTTGATATTTTTAACATACAATATTGATATTTAGTTATTAGTTATTACTACAAAAAATTAGTATTTGATCACAAACCTATAGATTTATGTAAATTTATCATTACTTTTTAGCGAAGATTTCTTTAGGTGCGAACATGAGATACTAAATTACGAGGATTGGTATGCTACCTACCTTATGTAAGCTCCTTATGCCAGCATCATTTTCATTTGACACATATTTAACGTTGTTTGTTTCAATTTATATATTTAGTTTTATTCCTGTTTTACATAAATTTCAAAAAAATCAAAATTCGATTTGTTGTTTAGTTATGTTTGACACTTTTTAAATTATAAGTTATTTAGTACTCCGTCCGTTCCAAGGAAGATGACCCTTTCTTTGGGCAACACGGGAATTTTTGCAATTTTATTTTCTGTGTGAAAAGGAGAGAGTAAAGTAAAAAAGAGGAAATAAAGTAGAAAGAAAAGGTAAAGAATATTTTTAGTAATAAGTTATCTTGATTGGAAAAAACCAAAAAAAAATTAAAGTGAGTCATCTTCAATGGGACAGGGTGTAGTAGTAATTATTTGCACTACTATTTTTTATCTATGCACTCACACTTTAATACTTTTTAGTTATGTTTGGACTCTTTCAGTTATGTAGTAGTTATTTTTATTATTTATCTACGTGGTAATTATATGTCCTCTTAACTTCAATTTCTACACTCAAATTTTGTTTTTTTTAATTATTTGCACTCCATTTTCATTTTTAGATATTAGGTTGTTTATATTTAAAATATTTTGAATTTTGATGTTATGCTCTATTATTTACCTTTTTTAATTACTTTAATTTTTATGTTATATGGTGGGACGCGAGACGGAGATATATGCGCAGATGGATCAAGCTATATGGAAGATAACCGAACCGAGTGGATCAGTTAGCAAATGTCGTTGCCACTTGATCAAGGTGTTCTCTCTCGCTCCACCCAAATATATTTATAACTCCCAGACGTGCACTACTTTAACAATAAAGCGGCAAGTATGGAGTCGATTCCACAGAGAAACCGGTGCGTTGAGTGTGTGAATAGTGAATAGGGGTCGGCTGCTGCCACGCTTTAAATTGGAAGTTTTAACTATTGCATTAAGCTAGGCGGAATGTAAACTAACTACTGGATCAAGTATAACTCATCATGCTGGAAAACAACTGACGGATCAAGTAAGCGATAATCTCAAATAAAAGACTTAACTACCTAAACATGCTTCGGAACTACAAATCACTTTTTCATTCAACATAGTTAAACACTAGATCGAAGATTTTAAAGTTAAAGCTAAACTGGAACAGTAGAAAAGATGCCAAAAACAAAATAACTACGGTTTTATAAAAGATTCCAAACACAGAACTGGAGCGTGCGAAATACAAGCGAGATCCTTTAACTACGAAACAACACAGAATTAAACTTGAACAACTGAAGTTGGAAAGCGAGTAAAGCCGAGAAGCTCTCGGTTGGAAACTTGAGACAACGCCGAACAGATATTGAATTCTCTGTCGCGCTCCCTTTGATCGCTCTCCTTCTAACTGACCATCTCTATTATCTAACTAGGCAATTTTGGAACTGGGTAAGAACTTGGAGACAGGAGGAAAACTAAACTAAAGAGAAAAACTAAGCTAGAAGTGGGAGGAAGATCTTTTTAATGGCGCTGCATCCTCTATTTATAAGCTCCTCGCAGCAATCTCCAGCTAGGATAACAACTTTGGCAGCGAATATTCGTCCTTGCTGGGATTGAACGCCTCATCGATTGACACGTGCCCTTATTCAATAACGGAATGGGGATTCGGCTTCGTCCTTGCGTCTTACGCATCAATACGTGTCCCCTTCTAGAATGCAGTACTTGATGATCGCCATCCAGCGCATCAGTCCCACGTGTCTTTCTTCTGGAATGCAGTGGTCCCCCGTCTAACTGCTTGATCGCCCCTTTGATCAACCCTCGCGATTTTTGGCCTTTTTTTCCAGCTTGGTCAGCATGGCCTTGTTGCCTTTGGTCAAGCGACATTCCTGCAAAATTAACACTTGCTTTGCGGGATAAACTGATCAAGTAGCATACATTTTACCCCTAAACCGATGCATGAAATAGGCCTTATCATTATACTGTATTATTTGTATAATGTATTTTAGGCTTGAAGTTAAACCATGTCGCTTTTAGTAAAAATAAGAAAAGAGAAAGAAACATAAAATATAAAAAGTTTAGTGTTGGTGGTGTTACTTAACTAAGATTTTGTGTTTTATTGATGAACAATTATTTCAGGAATTTTAAGTTATATATGAAGACCCTGTGACTTAGCTATTCCTAAATTGATCAACCAAGAAAAACCTTTGTGAAAGTTGTGAGTCAAATGACCTAAGTTAGAAAAGTCCTTCTACAGAAAGTACTCCCTCAGCCACTCAAGATATCCACATTTTTGAGTGACACGAAATTTTAGGAGTGGTTAGGTGGAGTACCACATGGATTTGTGCTCTCACAACCCAAATATTTTAATATTTTATTTAATAAATACAATATTGCGACTATGAGAGCACAACACCCTCTGCTGTGGAGGGAACAAGTAGGGGATCCATGCCTGGTGGAGTAAGTATAGAGAAAAAAAGGTAGTTGGATATTTTAACGAGGAGAGAAGAGAGAGAGAGAGATTTATTTCCGTTGGGTATTATTGTATTCATCTAATGAGCGAGCGGAAATAGCATACAAGAATAACAGATCTAGGTTCATAATAGATATTGCACATTGAGCAGTAAACACAACAAAATTAAATCTTACTTGTTGTGTTGTTTTCTTCGATTGATTGAATCCTGCAAGTTAAATCCACTACTATCGACGTCCACGTGCAATCCAATCCGATGCAGGAACTATCCGGGTACAATTGCTCTGTAGAAGAAAGCTAGGAATTCTCTCTACGAAGCTTTACGTATTTTCTATTATGTGACTCTATGTTCTCTCTACTGTTACGCTAATTCCCACACTCTTATTCTCCACAATGAAGAATAAATAGTTATTATCCAGTAGATGAAGAGTCAGACAATTGAAAAGTCACTTGAGCTCTATGATTGTTGGGCTCATGAATTAATATAATTGTAGCCCAACTATAATTACTTAATTCATATTAATCTAATTCTAGCTCATTTCTTTTCAATCTCCTACTTGGACTAGCATTAAATATAATACGCAGTTCCAATTCTGTCCCTTGACCGGATCAAAATACACATATAGTGTGACCCTTTAGGCCCTCATTATCGACGACGATCTAATTGAAGTCTGCACAAAACTCCTATACTGCGTTGGCAGCGTAGCTCGATATATGAAGGACGTTTACGTGAATTCGGTAAACAAGCCTTTACACAAAGTTTATAGTAATATCCTTTCATTCACGAACCATCTGATTGAGCCTAAGATTTGTCATGTGTCATCCAAATAGTTCAATCACTTTATCTCATCTTTATTAAATGGCTCATTTTGATCATATTCAATTACTTTAATTGAGTATATCTTTGCATTGGCGTGACTTAATGGTCAAGTAATATAGAGAATTTGAGTGTTCTCTCGAAATTTTAATCGAGGAATGAATCTCATTCTTGGCTCAACTACCATTTTCATTTATCTTATGATGTACCCAACGTAGATCCCTGTCTTAATCCTCCTTTGGGAGGCAAAACGTTGGACAAGATCAAAGCACACCACTCAACAAATAAAATGTGTAACCGCAGATCCAAGGACTATTACATACTTCATGTACTAATAAACTGTAGACACTTAACAAAACAGTTTAATAGTAGGGTATGCCAATACTCTCCATCGTCGTCGAATAGATATCAAATGAATTCAAGTGAGTTTTTCCTTAATTTAGCCACCATATATTTGCCACATTAATTATCTTTTTATGCATGCATATGTTTCTTTTAACCAAAATAACAAGTGTTATTATTGGTTTGATTGATAATCGAATTTTGTTCTCAAACTTGGGCACTGCACAACAACTTGGGTTAGCAGGCTCAACAGCCAACGGAAAACACACACCAAGTTTGTTGGAAATCGAGATCGGAGCAAAAACGAAATGGAACAACAAGAACACGAGGATATACGTGGTTCGGCGTAAGCCTACGTCCACGGGAGAATAACGAATCGATTTACTTCAATCACGATCAAGAACTACAATCATACAACAAGATCACACACTCAAGAACAAGCTACTCCCTCTTCGCATATGAACTCATATCACACCGAAGACTATACAAGCTAGTTCCTCACAAAGATAGTGTGTATCTCTCACTCTAGCCATAGATTGTTGTTATGATCCCTCAGCTGATTTCTTTCTCTCGTTTCTTCTTAATGAGCTCTTTGGATTACGGCAATATTTATAGGGAGTGTAAGATAGAGTAAGATCAGTTGGTGTAACTGATCTCCAACTGCTCCATGCAACGGCTTCTTGCTCGTTGTAATTGATCCTTCTATTGCCAACCTCTAAGTGCCTCCGTTGAACTCATTGATTCATTGGAGTGTTTGTATCAGCTCAAAATACTCTTAACAAAGTTGTTACAATATTACCCGGTGATGGTGTGCTAGTTCCGGTCAATATGAAAACGTGTTATTAACTCAAAATTCCATCGGACAAGAGATGAATGGTGTGGTGATGGAATCACAGTCAGAGGGTGGATTTATGAACAATCTCCACCTTCTTCTCTAACTTCCTTTCCATATGACTATCACACTGTTTTCTTCCCTATTTAATCACTTCATCACCCTCTCTTTTTAACTCTTTCCAAAACAACAAAAGTATTATTGAGCTATATGATTGTATACAAATATAGCATCCGAATAAATGGTCCAAACTTTGGATTGGGATCTTTTAATTTATTTCATTGTTTTCTCTCTCATTCGCCTATGGTATTAATATTTCATTGTGGTATCAAGTGACACCAAATACTCCTCATTGTGTTAGTAATTAATATGGTTACATTTAAATGGCCCAAACTTGTACGTAATATACACCTTTAATCGAATAATTATTCTTTTGTGAATTTAAATAATCAAGTCCAAACTTGAACAAACAACAAAAGATTATAGGCATGTAGCTGCGTAAAATAGAGCATATTTATTCTAATTGTAAAAAAATTAGCAATAATAAATAAATGAACCCACATTTCAGCTAGAAAAGCCATTTTTCGTCCATCACCAATCACCATTTAAAGGGCAAGGTCTTTGTGGGCCAAACCGTTCAGGGTGATCAATATTGATGCCATAAATATCAATAATGGTCCATACCCATAAGCATAATCATATATAGGTGGTGTATTAAATTTCTGGTAGCCAAAGTTAGGAGCCAAATAATTAACATTAGGTTTTTTTTTGCTATATTTTATTTTAAACAGCCGATTGATTACCACTTGTCTCATATAGCGATCAGGAGTAGAGTGTAGTATTTTAAAAGGTTCGAAACTTTTGGTTTGAACTTTAAATCTTTAATACTTCATCCTCATATTATTCACAAATTTTTATTTTAGATATATTAAATTTGAGATTGAATTTATAATATTATCAAATTAATTATTTAAGTAATAAGAGATCATTTAATTAACTCTAACATGTAGCATTAATAAAATATCATAATTCTACTTAAAATATAAGTAGTACTTCCTCCGTCCCAAGTAAGATGACCCCTTCCTTGGGCGGCACAGAATTTTATGCAACTTTATTTTGTGTGTGAAGTGGAGAGAGTAAAGTAAGAGAAGGAATAAAGTAAAGAGAAAAGTGTTTCCATTTTTAGTAAGGGGTCATCTTAGTTTGGACAAACCAAAAAGGAACGTGAGTCATCTTAGAGGTAACATGAAACAAATGGAGGAAATTTGTTTAGTTTTCTACAATTCCACAAATTTTTATCGTCAATTGTTTTTTGAATACTATATACTTCATCCTTCCCATAAATATGTACACTTTCCATTTTCGTCCGCCCCATAAAATATGGTCATTTCATTTATGGAAAATTATCCCAATATATTATCATATATATCAAGTGATTTACAACTTATACTTCAATCAAAACACTAATAATAATATGAATCTGACTATCCACTAACACTACTTTAACTACTTTTCTCTTCATCTATCTTATTTATCAATTTTATCTTAATTCTCGTGTCATATCATCCACCCATATTCTTATGGGATGGAAGGAGTACTACTATACCCCGTCCATCCCTTAAAAATAGAGAATTTGGGAACAATACAAATGTAAATACAAAATTAATAAAATATGAAAGATATAAAAAGAAAAAATGGTTTGAATATTATTAGTGGAGAATATGCTCCATTTTATTAGAAATAATTTTTTTTTAAAATGGAAGTGTGCTAAACTCAGAGCTGCATACCAAAGTACAACATAGCATATAACAAAGGAGTTCAAAATGTATCACCAAAACATTAAATCTGACAGAAAATAGATTGATCACAACCTCAAATTCACCATCAATAACATGGCCCAAAATGCCAGTCTACATTATTATTCATACTAAAAGATGGAACAAGATCAAGCCATTTTCTGGGCTACTTCTTACTCGGGTTTCAACGAGTTCTCAACATCGATCACGAACCTGTACTTCACATCGGATTTCAACAGCCGATCCATAGCGGTGTTTATGTAGTCTATCGGTATTACCTCCACATCCGCTAGTATGTTGTTCTTGGCAGCGAAATCAATCATTTCCTGCGTCTCCTTCATCCCTCCTATCCCGCTCCCAGCTATCGTCTTCCTACCTGCCATCTCATGAAAATGTTATACTCAAATTTTACCAAAAGGCGTTGCTCGGATTGAAACAGAAACAACTAAGATTGCGCAACGCAATGCCACTAGCCTTGGATCAAGGTAAAAACAGGCAGCTGCAGGGGAGCCTCTGGTGCACCAACCACGATGAGCTTCCCGTTTGGCTTCAGCAGGCTCAGCAACGGCACAACTGGATGGGACGCGGAGACGGTGTCAATGATGCCATCTAGTGTGCCAACAGCAGCCTACCAAGCAGAAAACAGACATACAAAAAGGGTTTACTTTCAACAAGTTAAAGATATTTTTTGGACGAATAAATACATGAAATCCAATATCTTCCTTCACCTGCATCTGCTCCGGGTCGCGACTAACCAAAAACTCATCCACACCAAGGCGTTCAATAGCTTCCTTCTTCTTGCTAAGCGACGTGCTGATAACTGTAACCTTCGTTCCAAAAGCCTTAGCGAATTTGACAGCAACGTGCCCTAGCCCACCAAGTCCATTGATACCAATTCTTAGCCCGGGCTTGTCTAGTCCAAAGTACCTCAGTGGACTGTATGTTGTGATGCCGGCACACAGGAGAGGGGCACCGGCATCTAGGGGGAAGTTGTCAGGCCAACGGATGATGAAGTGCTCGTCCGCAACCATGATATTGGAGTAGCCTCCCCGGTTAATGGTGCCATCCAGATAAGGGAAACCATAAGTTTGTATCTGCTTGGGGCAGTAGTTTTCAAGATCATTGGTGCACTGATCACACTGGCGACACGAGCCAACCAAGACTCCGACACCAACTTTGTCACCAACCTTCACCTTCTCCACCTTGCTACTAACTTCAGTCACAACTCCCACAATCTCATGCCTACACAAGGTTAATTAACTATTATCCCAATGTAGTCGAGTCATTTCATATTTAGCAAAAATCAACTTTCTTCTACCTTACTTTACTATTTCTTACTTTATTCTATCTTTTTCCTTTTCTACTTTATTTTTTTACTATTTCTTACTTTATTCTATCTTTTTCCTTTCCTACTTTATTATCCATTTACTTAACTTACTTGACAAAATTTTATTAAAATAAGAAATACCCTTACTACACATGGACGGAGGGAGTACAATTGTTCCATAAGATGAGATCCAAGCAATAGATGATTTTCAATTGAAAGATGTCATAATTAGTGATTTGCAAAATAAGTATTCCTCTCTAACTCTATCAATCAATCTCTCAGAGCATCTCCAACCATTTCCGCTAAACTAAAACTTATTTTAGTGTAAATCTCCAGTCAAATATGATTTTACTTCAATTATTTAAACTAAACTCAAACTTAAAAAATTATTATCTATATTATGCCTTTTTTCTCTCACAAACTTCGAAAAAGTGATAGGTATTTTTTAATCAAAAATTAAAAATGGGATTGGTTTTTTAGTAGCATTAGAGCAAATTACACGTATCTTATTTTAGGAGGTTTTAGTGTATAACTGGAGATGGTCTTACCCGGGAACAAGGGGATACTGAGTAAAGCCCCACTCATTCTTGGCCATGTGCAGATCTGAGTGGCAAACACCACAGTACAAAACCTTGAGCTGCACGTCTGTCTCACCAGTAGCCCTGCACCACACATCCAAACCTCAGAAACATCCCAAACTACAAATTTTTCAAAAAATCAACAAAAAGTTGTGATCTTTGACAATCCCAGATAGAAAACATACCTCCTGGAAAACTTGAAGGGAGAGAAGCTTCCAGAAGTGTCAGTGGCAGCGTATCCGAAGGCCTTCACTGGGTGCTCTGTTTCTGGGGTCTTCGCCATTTTACCTTTTTGGTATGATTGGTTTGTAACAAGTTAAAAAGGTGCAAGAAAATATCAAGCAAGAATTGAGATATAAGTATTGGTGTGCGGATTGGGGAAGGTGGGCATTATAGCGGTAGTTCAAGGGCCATAACTACTAACAAGCGTGGCGTTATCCGTAGATACAATGAACTACACAACTACTACTACTTGATCAATAAATTACCAACAACTTTTTCACACAAATTCTACACTACTCTTAGGCCGGTGCGGATCTCCTACTCTGCAGGAATGGTGGAGTAGGAGATCAGCTCCGCTCTTAGGCAATCTAAATTGGTGGAGAGAATGATGTTAAAATATTTGCTTTTTATTCAACTTTAAATTACACCATGATTTACATCCAACTATATAGGAGGGAGGCTATACAAATAAGGTAAGGATCCGTCCTAATTCTAATTACCATATCACACGGCAATTTACAATCAATTCCACATCTCCTCAATTATTTGCTTGTGATTTGATTCCCCCAATCTTCTCAATTATTTGCTTGATTTCTTTCCAACACTCCCCCTCAAGTTAAATAAGGGGATCATCCATACTTAACTTGCCCAATACTTCATGGAAACTTCTGGAGTCCACAACTTTGGTAAGAATATTAGCCAGCTGGTCTTCTGATCTGACAAACGGTAGATCCACCACCTTTGCTTCAATGTTGTCTTCGATGAAGTGTCGATCAACTTTAACATGTTTTGTCCGGTCATGCTGTACTGGGTTCTCGGATATGGCGATAGCTGCCTTGTTATCACAAAATAGTTTGCAGGGTCCGAAAGGCATTAACTCCAACTCGGTCATTAGTCTTTTTAGCCATAGAATCTCGATCAATCCACTCTTGATTCCTCGAAATTCTGCTTCAGCACTTGACAAAGCTACCACCTTTTGCTTCTTACTTCGCCAAGTAACCAGATTGCCGCCAACGAACGTAAAGTACCCAACGGTTGACTTTCGATCATTTGGATTTCCGGCCCAATCGGCATCTGTGAACCCATATATGTCCATATGGCCATGCTTCTTAAACATTACTCCATGTCTCGGTGTTCCTTTTAGGTATCGAACAATCCGCAGTGCTGCTTCCCAATGAGCTTCTTGGGGTTTGTGCATAAACTGACTCACCACTCCAACCGCGTATGCAATGTCAGGTCTAGTATGGGACAAGTAGATTAGCTTGCCAACTAGGCGCTGGTATCTCGTGCGATGAGTAGGTTCTGCTCCTTCTACTATCTGCAACCCATGATTTTGGACCATAGGAGTATCTACTGGTTTGCAATCCAGCATCCCCGTTTCTGCCAGTAAATCGAGGACGTATTTTCTTTGGCTGATGAAGATTCCCCTCTTTGATCTCAATATTTCTATTCCCAGAAAATACTTCAGCAGTCCAAGATCTTTCATCTGAAATTCTGAGAACAGGTTCTGTCTTAGTAGCTTAATCTCTTCCTCATCGTCGCCAGTGAGAATCATGTCATCTACATAGATAACAAGGCAAGTGATCTTCCCTTCTCTCTTTTTTTAAAAACAGAGTGTGATCAGAGTTACTCTGTTTATACCCGTACTTCTTCATTACTTCGATGAATCTTCCAAACCAGGCTCGAGGCGACTATTTTAGCCCATACAACGTCTTCTTGAGCTTGCACACCTTTCCACCTTCAAAGTCCTCAGAAAAGCCTAGCAGGACTTCCATATAAATTGGCTTTGAGAGTTCCCCATGTAGGAATGCATTAGTAACGTCAAACTGGTGTAGTGGCCACTCCTTGTTGGCTGCAATAGAGAGTAGGACCCTGATGGTGTTCATCTTGGCAACCGGTGAGAATGTCTCAGCATAATCGACTCCATATGTCTGGGTGTATCCCTTTGCCACCAACCTTGCCTTGTATCGTTCAATCGATCCATCTGGTCATCTTTTGATGGTGAAGACCCACCTGCATCCTACGGCTCGCACACCTTCTGGTTTGGCACACACTTCTCATGTCTTGCTATTCATAAGGGCATTCATTTCCACTATCATCGCCTTTCTCCAATGAGTTATTTTCATAGCCTCTTCAGCGGTTTGAGGGATCTCTTCTTCTTCGTACAGAGCAGTTGTGAAAGCTCTTGGCATTTCAGAGATTGGCTTTAGCAAGGTTCGCTACTCTGTATCTGCTTTTAGCCCCTACCTTCTCCGGACTGTACCTTTTAGGTGGAATTCCTCGAGTGTTGCGTTGAGGAATAATGTACCGACCAGTTTCCCCATCAATAGCAGTGACTTCATCTACGCCAGAATTATTAGAAATAATGGATGTACTTTCAGGTTCTGGTTCGGGAGTTACCTTAGATATCACTGGAAGAGGATTCGGGTGAGGCGTGGTTGGCTGAGGAGGATCTATAGTGGATGTGACCTGCTCGGCGATGGCGCTAGCTCGTTCTGTTGGTTCCGCCTTAGAGTCGCTTGATGGGGGCACCAACCAACTTGGGGGTCCATTTATTTCCCTTAGGCTATTTCTACTCTCCCCCTGACCTCGAAGTTGGGTTTGATAAAAATACTCACACTCAAGAAAGTTGCAATTCATAGTAGTGATTATTTTTCTAGAGGATGGATCATAGCACCTATATCCCTTCTGATTGACTCCATAACCAATAATGACACATTTTATCGCACATGCAGAAAATTTTGTGCGCTCGTGTTTTGGAACATGTACATAGACGGAGCATCCAAAAATTTTAAGCGGAAGTGTAAGAGGTTCCGGGATTTTTGTAAAATTTGAAAGGACTTGATGGGGTGTTTTCATGTTAAGGATTTTTGTAGGAAGGCGATTCACGAGATAAACTGAGGTAGCGACCGCTTCTGGCCAAAGAAATTTTGGTACATTTGAGTAAAAAAACAGAGCTCGGGTTATTTCAAGAAGAATTCTATTTTTTCTCTCAGCTACCCTGTTTTGTTCTGGTGTATAAGGACACGAGGTTTGATGAACTAACCCGTGTGTCTTAAAAAAGTCTTCCATGTCCCTATTGACAAACTCTCTCCCGTTATCTGACCTAAGAATCGAGATTGTTTTGTGAAATTGCGTCTGAATCATTTTTTAAAAGGTGACAAATTTTTCAAAAACTTCAGATTTATTTCGCAAAAAATATATCCACGTCATTCTAGTGCAGTCATCAACAAAGAGGAGAAAATATTTAAAACCATTATCACCAGTAATAGACGCAGGGCCCACACATCAGCATGAACTAGGAAAAAAATATCTTTAACACGCGTATTACTGGATTTAAATGAGTGTCTGTGGTTCTTAGCCAAAACGCATGACTCACAAGAAATGTCTTTAAGATGAAAAAATTTCAAAAAAAGTAATTTAAAATAACCCGCAGACGGATGACCCATTCTTTGGTGCCACAACCAAGCTTCCCTATCAGCAGATTCGTGAGCAAGCATCGCGGCGCCACCTTGGTGAGCTATCTCGTCCACATAATAGAGGCTTTGACGCTCAGTGCCACGCCCAATTATCCTCCTCGTCCTGATATCTTGTAAGACACAGAAATTCGGGTGCATCAATAAGGTACAATTCAGTTCTTTAGTCACAGGGCTAATAGACATCAGTTTGTGAGACAGTTTTGGCACATAAAGACAGTTTTTAAGTTTCAGACTTGAGGATATCTCAATTGTTCCACTTCCATGCACAGATGTTAATTCCCCATCAGCAGTTTGAATTTGGCTTTTAGTTGCCCCATCAAAGGTGGAGAAATCCTTCATATCATAAGTCATATTATCTGTAGCCCCGCAATCAAATATCCATTCACTTTCATTGCTACCCTTTACTTTTCTTGCCATGCATGCAATATAAGTATTTTCAAGGGGTGCAAAATAATTAGGGCTAACAAAGGATTTTTCTGAATTTTGGGGGTTATTTTTCAAATTTCTAAATCCTAGGGGACTCAATTGCAATTTATCATCCTGCTGGGGTTCATGACATAATAATCCGGATTTTGGGGGTATTATTTGGAAAGATTCAGAATCTGGGGGCTTATGTGCAAGAGAGAAATTAGGGCTAGGGTTAAAGAACCCCAACCCTTTACCTCCAATCGATCCGCCGCCTCTCCGAATCTCGGCGACCGCCGCTTCCCCGATTGTTCCTCCCGTGTTTTCCTGCCGTCCGTGAGCGTCGGTAGCCTCCTGGTTTCCCGCTCTGGCCGTGGGAAACAATCCTCTTCCGTTGTCGGTCATTCCGATGGCTAGCTTCGCCTAGGCCTTTTGATTCTTGTCCCACCATTCTGGAAATCTGACGAGAAGAAAGCATGATTCCTTGGTGTGTTTGTGCTTTCCACAATGTGAGCACCAAAGTTTCGACTTATCCTCCTTGAATGGCCGGTGATTTGGAGGAGCTCCTGTCCCTGTTTGGTGTGGCGGTGGTCCACTTCGCGGCTGATTCCGGACCGCGAATCCAAGTCTAATACCGCCGCCCGATGATGAGGTGATGTCGTTGGTTGCGCCGGCGGATTCGGTGGAGATTGTCGGCATGATCCTGAGTCGGGCGGTCTCCCTTTTTATCCAGCCGTACGCGACCTCGGCTGAGGGCCACGGTCGGTCTTTGATGACTTCTCGCTTCATCTGATCATATCTCGGATTGAGTCCGGTTAGGAATTTGAATAGCCTCCGGGTTTCGATGTATTTTCGGAATTGTCCGATTCCTTTGTCACCACATGTGACGGGTTGTTCTTGGCACCGATCCACATCTATCCACGTTCCATGTAAGTGCTGCCAATATGTTTCAAGGCTCTGTTATCCTTGTTTAACATTTTCTGACTTCTCCTCCAGATCGAACAGTAGAAAGGGATTAGACGTGGTTTCAAACGTCACAGCTAGGCTTTTCCATAAGGCCCCTGCCGTTTGGTGATGGGCGAAATCGATGACGATATCGGTTTCGATGTTGTCTAGAATCCACGAGAAGACGATTAAGTCCGTCTCCTCCCACTCCGTGTATCCGGCCGCCCCTGGTTCGGGAGGTGGCGGGTTGCCGTTTATGTGTCGGAGTACCCTCCTACTCCCGATCTGAATTTTCATGAGCCGCGCCCATATCGAGTAATTTGTTCCATTGAGCTTTACGACTACGGTAACGTTCTTACTCACCCACAGTTTGTGGTCGTCTGAGAGCTTTGGTTTGGTTTCGATTTCTTTGGTTTCGTCCTCGGCCATGACTTGGTTTCTGCCTTAGGTCGAGAAAGGTTTATTGGGCTATGATGATGTTTTTTCTGAGCCTTTGCTCTGATGCCATGTTGAAATATTTGCTTTTTATTCAACTTTAAATTACACCATGATTTACATCCAACTATATAGGAGGGGGCTATACAAATAAGGTAAGGATCCGCCCTAATTCTTCTAATTACCATATCACACGACAATTTACAATTAATTCCACATCTCCTCAATTATTTGCTTGTGATTTGATTCCCCAATCTTCTCAATTTTTTGCTTGATTTCTTTCCAACAAATGATATCGACTTTTGTGGTAGATATTTCTACCTTCATTCCATACCTTTGTTTGGTACTTCATTCGTTCCATAGTAGATGTCACACTTGGTAGATGACACTAGATTTTAGGAGATGTTATTTGTGTGTTAAGTGGTGAGAGAAAATATAATTTTATAATTGATGTGAGAAGAAACTGTTTCCAAAAGAGGAAATGTGACATCTTTTGTGGGACAAATTAAAAGGAAAGTGTGACATCTACTATGGGATGAATGAAATATTTTTCTTCCTTAAAAATCACCATTCCATTCCACGTGGGAATAGTCATTCCTTCCATTTAATTAAGGAATGATCATTCCATTCTATTTTTCTCTTTTATTTATATTTTAGATTTTAATTATAAAATATTATAATATTATATTATATTTTAAATTTGATATCACTCAATTTTATAATTTCAAAATTTTATAATAAAACTAAAATTTTAGAATTTTTAATTATTACTAATAAAAATCCGCACTACATACATTGCACACACACATTACACACACTGCACACATTGTACACCTTACACACTCTACACATATTGCACACTCCACACACACTACACACAATTTACACATACTACTCAATTCCATTCCATTTGTATTCATTACATTAACTATGGACAGGAATGAAATGAAATCCCCATTCCATTTCCATCCTCATTTTATTTCCATCTCCATTTCATTTCCTTCTTATTCAATTTAATCATATCAAGAAACTCCTAAGATTATGATCAGTAGTATGGAATGGAATGAGATTGGTATGATTGAATAGAACTGGATTCATACTTCCATTCCACTCATATTTGCTTGATATATTGTAACATCCCGAAGGCTTAGAAGTAATGTATTATTACGTTAAGGAAATCTTTGAATTTAAGCTAATCTCAAAATAATTTTGAAAATAGAGAAGGGTAATAATTAAAGAGAATTAAACTAGTAAATTACTTATGTTTGTAATCAATCGTTTTTTAATAATCTATTTAGGTTTGTGTTAAAATGACAACATCATTTAAGATAATACTGTACCACCAAGCACAACCGTTAGATTTAGGAGCAGATTCAATCTTAGCATGCCACGTGGCAGACTTGCTTGCCTATGTATCGTAGATTGCTTGATTATCTTTAGTTTCGTATCGCAAATTGCTTGGAACCATATGCCGAGTTGCTAGCCTATGTATCGCAGAATGCTTGCCTATGTATAGCAGATTGCT
This sequence comes from Salvia splendens, assembly GCF_004379255.2. NCBI lineage: Eukaryota > Viridiplantae > Streptophyta > Magnoliopsida > Lamiales > Lamiaceae > Salvia > Salvia splendens. Next base: position 26,999,364 of record NC_056047.1, on the reverse strand, counting down.
TGCCTAAATTGTTATTTTAACTATGATATCACCATAGTTCTCTGATTTCGTATTTCATATTACTTGGAACCTTATGCTGAATTGTTTGTCTGTGTATCACATATTGCTTGCATAAGTATTACAAATGGGATGTTACTTATTGTCACGTTGTCACTTTAAGAGTGGGTCACCCTAACGCACCCCAATCTATGTATGAAGAAAGAGGTTATAAATATTTATAAAATTATATCAAACAATAGGGATATGTATAAATTAAATCAATTATTCCCATAAATCGGAAATTTAGACATGGAGATATTTTTATCTCCAATACTTTTTTGAATTTGGAAGAATTATCTAGAACAATGATATAGTATGTGTATCATGCCATGTGGCCTAATTCAAATCCATGTATTAAAAAAAAACAACAATAATAGTAATAGGGGGAGATGAAGGGGCTTCTCACCAAGTATTCTCTGTTGGAATCGTGCTTGGTCAAACGACTTTGATTAATAATAAATATTACAAGACATTTATTTTTATGAAATTAAATGCAATACCGTCGATCTACGTTCCGAGTAGATGACCGTAGTATATTCATTTTCTCAAATCCGAAATAATATATTAAAGTTGGTCACAATAAAGCTAGAAATGAGCTATGAGAAAAACTAAGGGATTAATTAACTAAGTGTTAATTATCCCACATCGGGGATGATAAACTTCTTTGACGAAGTATTTAACAAGATGAATTATTATGTGTAATAATTATCGTGGAATAAGATGGGTGACAGAGCCCACACGCGCGAGGGCCGCCGCCCGCCCGCGAGCCGCGAGTCGGGCATCGCGCACCGGGCGCCGTGTGCCTTGTGCCTGGGCAATTGGTCTTTGGGTGGTCTTTGGGCAGCTCTTTAGAGCTGGTCATTGAGCGTGGTTCAAGCCCCGCTTGTTCTTTTTAGATTACCTCAAACTCCACACTATCCCCGACGGACCCCGATTCATGGTGGTCCTGGTCCACGTCATGTCCCCTCTGGACCCCGATGCGTAACGGGAGACAAAAGGTCTCCGCTGGAGCCCGACGCATAACAGGAGACAAAAGGTCCCCGATGGACCCCGACGGTCCATGGTGTATCCTGTCGTGTAGTGTGTCCAAATGCGTCGTGTCTCTTCAGCTCCCAATGGCTAGTGCACCAGTCAGTAACCCCCGGCGATTACAGTCAAGCCATCATGGCACACATAATGACTGTTGACTCCATTAATGCCCAATGGATGGACTTGGCTTATAAATAGGCAGTCACTCCATGCATTGCATACGATAGAACACAGAACAAACCCAAGCATTCTTGCATACACGCTCTCTCCCTCTCTGCATAATCTTCCCGTCGAAGCTCTGCCCCCGCCTTACTCCCGTTCGCTGGAGCTCTGTTGCTAGCGGTGCTGCTACTTCAGAGACGAAGCCGTTTTATTTTTGGGGATGACACGTCAATCCGAGAGCACTACCGGGGCGTATCTCGTCTTGCGGAAAGAGGACTCCTCGACTCGGCTTACATCTTTACAGTTTATTGTTTTGAATTCTTCTTTGTAATTTCAATTCAGTTTATTTCCGTTTAATTTCTCCATTCTTCATTGGGTTGTATTACGCCTGGTTAGTGTATCTTTGTATCACGGTCAATTTTCAACAAACAATCGCAAGACGAGATATACTTGTCGTTGAAGAAGGAGTTTGGACTTTAAATTGAATCTAAAACTTTCGAAACTAATACCTTAGCATGGAGAAGGATCCCGTTGCTACGTTCGCCGTCGCCACTTTCCCCGACTCCAACACCGACGTGCCCATTGTTCCCCGCTAGCTTCCCATCGGGTCCCCGCCATGACCACGACCCCCGTCGAGTCCACATCATTACCTATGACTACCCATAACGCCATGAGCAATTACTAACCCGTTTGGGTTGACTGGTGCATCCACCTTTGGTGGCACCGATGGTTCCACATTAAGTGGTTCCATGGGATCCTTGATAGGATCGAGTGTTGGACCTTTCGAGGTCAACACGGGTGTTGGGGTCTTCGGGACAAACATGAAGAATGACGGTTCCACGTTTTGTGGTTCTGCGAGATCCTCCAATGGATCGTATATTGAGTCCTTTGGGATCAACCCAAGTGTTGGTGCCTTCGGGGCCAACATGTAAATTGACGGTTCCACTGTTAGTGGTTCCTCTAACGGATCAAGTGTTGAGGCCTTTGGGATCAACACGTGTGTTGGGACCTTAGGGGCCAACACGAGAACTGAGGTTCCACTTTTAGTGGCTCCATAGAATCCTCTAATGGATTGAGTGGTCGGGTCCAACACGAGAGTTGATGCCTTTGGGATTAACACGACTGACTCCAATGTGGGGGAGAGACCTTGTGAATGTGAATGGTCGGTAAGTCCTACGAGACGTCTCTCGTCGTTCCCATGAATAGGGTCGTTGGGCGTGTCCCATTGGTCTCAAGGGACGTCTCTCGCTCGTCGGGAGACATGTGAGACGTTTTGCTCCCGTCCGTGTCTTAGAAAAAGTTCGAAGACATTTGACACACATTGGTCCCAAGGGACGTCTCCCGTTCGTCGGGAGACATGACGGACATTCGACTCCCGTCCGTGGCATGGGAAATGTCGGGGGACATTTCTTACCCGTTCGTGGCTTCAAAAAGTCGGGAGACATTTCTGGCGGGGCTTGGAAAGAGGCAAAAACGCGATTAGAATGCGGATCAAGTTATATGGAATGATAACCGAACCGGTCGGATCAGTTAGCAAATTATCGTTGCCACTTAATCACTGCAGTCTTGCTCTCGCTCTTTCTTCCTTGCCAAAGTAATTTATAAACTCCCAGTTTTGCATAACTTAAACAGTAAAGCGGCAAGTTCAGAGTCGATCCCACAGAGAAGTTGGTGTGTCGAGTGTGTGAGTAGTGAACAGGGGGGTTGGCTGCTGCCACGCTTTAACTTGAGAGTTTTTTAACTATTGTCTTTACTCTAGGAAAAATTTAACTAGCTAGCTTGATCAATGGAACTTTAACTACTAGGTCAAGTGAATTGCAGTTAACAGTAGAAAAGTAAATGCGAGAATGTAAATGAAAATAACTTTGATTAAACTAAAAACTGAGTATAGCGTGAAATTTAAACTAAGCTAACACTTCAGAAGCTAAGAAAGCGGTAAGAACTGAGCAAAATCTCAGCGGGAAACTTAAGATAACGCTAACAGAAATGAGTATTCTGCAGCGCTACCTTTGGTCGCCCTTTTTAACTAAGCTATCACTTCGGAAGCTAAGAAAGCGGTAAGAACTGAGAAAAATCTCAGCGGGAAACTTAAGATAACGCTAACAGAAATGAGTATTCTGCAGCGCTCCCTTCGGTCGCCCTTTTAACTAAGCTATCTAAGCTAAGCTAAAGAACTGAACTAAACTAAGCTAGAGAGCTGAACTAAACTAAGCTAGAGAGCTGAACTGAACTACGCTAGATAACTAAGCTAAGCTAAACTAGACGGAAAGTAAAGTGTCCGATCCTTTTGTGATGGCACACCCTCTATTTATAAGCTCGATTCGGCCTCCAGCTGCATAACGATCTTGACAGGGAATATTCGCTCATGCTGAGAATGAGCGACTCATTGATTGCTACGTGCCCTTCCTTCTAGAATGACGACGCTTTTAAGTAACAGATTCCTGACTCAGCTCCGTCCTTGCGTCTCATAAGCTAGCACGTGTCCCCTTTTAGAACGTCATCCTTGATAACAGAATGGTGCGCCATATCCAGCTCATTTCCTCGCGTGTTCTTCTTCTAGAAGCCAGCGGTCCCCGCCTAACTGCTTGATCACTTCCCCCTGATCAACTCCCCCGATTCTTGGCCTTTTATCGCCTTTTGTACTTGCTTGATCAGTTCGGCCTTGCTGCCTTGGTCAAGTGGCATTTCTGCATATTTAACACTTGTTTTGCGCGATAAACCGATCAAGTAGCATACATTTTACCCTTAAATCGATGTATGAATTGAGCCTTATCAAAATGCTCACACTTAAAACATACTGTCCTCAAGTATAATGAAAAAGAAATGAAAAAGATAAGGCAAATTTCAGACATGGTTTACTTATTTCACAAGTAAAAGAAAAAACGAAAAGAGAAACAAGACCTTAAAAACACGTATTCACATGCATGCATTAGACCGGATAATTTTTCGACAATCATACCCGAGGTCGAGGTTAATCCATTTGCCAGTATCTTGTGTTCCTTCTCTTTCGCTTTTGCTTGATCAAGGTGTCATCTTGTCAAGATTGCTCAATTTAAAAACCACTGTTGGATTCACTCAGTCACTCATTTCTCACCAGAGATGTTAGGACTGTTCACTCGATGTTGCCATAAATTTAATACTTTGAATCGGACTGCACAAGATAGTTCCTTAAGGTCTTTGTTTCGGCTTATTTTTTTTTTGACTTTTGATTTTCTGGGTCAGGTTACAACTATTTCCTGCCTCTTTCTTTTTCTCAAACCTTTTCTTTATTCCTAATTTTTTTATATGATCAACCCGATTGTCTAACTTGATCAACCCGACTACCCTTTATTTTGAACATTTTATCGCCATCCCCTTTTGTTATATATCATTTCTTTGACCCTTTTTCTCACGTGATGTAAAACGTAAAATTTGGTTTTAAGGCTTCAAAGAATAGGTAAAAGTGTATGGGCTTAACGTGGTTAACTAAGGGGTGCCTTGATTAGTGAGGCGGGTTTGTGGAACGAAGGAAAAGAAACGGCTCAAGTGGTTAAGTCCTAATTCCTTTAGTCCTTACTACTTGTGCAATTTTCATCTCAATACTAAAAGTCAGCCTCTCGTAAAAATATCTTTTGTAAAAATAGTAGAAAGTGTTCTACTTTTGGCTTATAACTCATATATAGAGAGGCTTCACAGTTGGTTTAGAAATTGAGCGTTTCTATCATACTTGCCTCGTTCAAATTGATCAAGTTTTTGCAATCAAGTTTTTACATGCGAGCATACTAAAACCTTTTTCTAACTCTTCCAAAAGGTAATCAAGTCTTCCCTTTATCCAATTTCATGCATGTTGCCTAATTTATTATTAACTGGAATTTGTTATTTTTGAAAATTTTTAGCATGTATGATTCTACTGTAACTAACCCGTCCCTCCTACCCACTGCATATGAACTCGTCCACGAGGGACTGGATGCAGTGGAAAAAGGGTTAGGCACAGGCAATGACACAACAAACAAGGGAAACTTCTCACACTTAGACCAGACACTGGGCTAAGTGTGAGACAGTGCTAGCGATCAACGCATGCTAACAAATAAAAAAACATACAAATAGGCAAAACAGACAACAACTTCTATAAACTTCTCACACTTAGTCCATACACAGGACTAAGTGTGAGAACGGAGTCAAAAACACAATTTACACAAAGAAACAGAGTTAAGGGTAATACTACTGCCTTCTAGATGGTTGAATCAGGGGATGTTGCACGTCTTCTTTATTGCCTCCATTACACAGGCCTATTGCCTCTAAGGCTTCGCGTTTATCCGAGCTCCTCCTCTTTGGTATTTTTATTCTTTTTCTCCTTCGTGGGGAGAAGCATGCTGGCAGCGTTAGTAAGCCCCATAACTTGGATTGGTACGGTGGCCCTTATCAGGGGGAGGAAGGATACTTTCTTCCCCCTTCCTCTTGCTCCCTTCCTCTGCTCTCACCTGGTTGCCCTCCACAGTCTTGCTTGCTTCTATGACTGCTCTGGTCCCTTGGTACGCTTGTCTCTTCTCATCCACTTGCTGTCTTGAACCCTCAGCTTCAAGAAGCAGCTGGTTCATCGTCTGGCGGCGCGTCCTTCTCGGGATGGAGTCATCCTCTGTAGTCGAAGAAAGGTTAAATTCTGCCTCCTTTCGTCGTAGAAGGAGGTTACTGGGAAGAGGCGGCCCTTCTGCTGATGGTGGCGAAGCGGGGTCCTTAGACCGAGAAATTCCTAGGCGGGCCTTGAGGGCAGTGTAAATCTCCACGGCAGCGCCGGTGGGAAAACTTTTGAGTATGGAGTCCACACGCCTTATGTCAGCCGGGTCCACATATTGGAGCGAGCCGATGAATTTAGGAGGAAATAACGGGGTTCTGGTGGCTGGTGGGCTGGGTGGTGACAAGGATCGTTGATTATTACTGTTGATACCGGTTCCTGAAGAAAATGAGGAAATATTGGATGTCTCGAGTTGATTGCCCTGCATTTCTCTCTGATTATGACTGCGGGTGATTTGAATTCGGAAAGAAGTAGTAGAGGATAGCATAAATGTTCTGAAAGTAGTTGATGGAAAGTGAGATCCGAAAGACCCTTTTTATACTGTAACCCCGATTGTTGAGATTCTTGCCCGTTTGAGATCTCTGCGTCTGTTCAGACTTGTGCGACTCTTCACGTGCAGGCGCACCTTTTTAGAGTGCCAGGTGGCAAATCTTCTCCAATACGCTTCCTCCTTCTCTCCAAGACGTCTCTTCATTGTGACAGTTGGCGCCGCCTGACACCTTTCTAATTACTGCACACGTCTTATCATCACATGCCTTTGTCAACTCAATCACTGTACTACTAATTAAATTTAAATTGCACTAATCAAGTGGATATTTTAATTCCAGATGAAATCTCAATGAGTTCCACTTGATCAGTTTCATTTCTTCCGCCCGATCTTTGATTAACTTAAGAAAATAAAACTTAACACACTAAAAAAACTATTTACACTATCAAGGACTTGACCGGGTTCTCCGGGGATGTCACTTGATCAGATTAAGAGATTTAGAATTTGTTGCTTGATCAAGCAGACTACCCATTAGTACCCGATCACTCCTTTTACCTGTTCACTGGCGCGAGCTAGGCATTAGTAGTGGAATGTCGTCCACTACAAACGCTTCCATTCCGTCCTTTTCAATCAATTTGCTCGCCACCAAGTAGTCGGCCATATCTGCAAATAATGGCTCTTTCCGTCCTCTGCTTCCTTGTTCGGCTTGATCAATTCTCCCTTCCTGGTAGATCCACTGTCTTTCAGGTGTTGACTCGGACAGGTGCAGGTGCTTTTCATGGAAAACGTTTGTCATGGCTTCACCGTTATCTTCTTGTAGAGTTTGGCTCAGGTGTTCCGCCCCTCTGTTCTCACATCCTTTCTTATCCACTGCTTCCCAGTCAAATTCCTGCAGAAGAAGCACCCATCTGATTAACCGCGGCTTTGATTCCTTTTTTTGCCAAGAGATATTTGATAGTCATATGGTCTGTATAGACCATCACTTTGGACCCCAGCAGGTACAGCCTGAACGTCTCAAATGCGAAGACTACCGATAGCATCTCCTTTTCGGTCATATCATAGTTCCTTTGTGTCTGATTCAGGATTTTAGAGGCGTAGAAGACGCCGTAACTCTCCCCCTGGATTTTCTGACTTAGTACTGCTCCCACAGCACAGTTACTAGTCTCACACATTACCTCAAAGGAGTGATTCCAGTCAGAGCAGCGTACTATAGGAAAACTCATCAATCGATCTCTCAGAAACGGGAACACGGCTTTGCAGATATCAGAAAATTCAAACTCTACGTCATCCTGGGGAAGTTTCGTTAGGATCTGGGCTCTCCTGGCGAAATCCTTGACGAATCCTTCATAGACCCCAGCATGCCCTATCAAAGTTCAGATCTCCTCCTGGTTAGTAGGGTATGGGAATTTTACCACATGTGTGTGCCTTGTCATGACTGTTCGAGGGTCAGACCAGTTTGAACTTCGCTTCTTTGGCATTAGCTTGGGTTGATGTTGGAAGAGTAGTTCTTCCTATTTCTGCAAACTTGGTTTGACTGGTTTGTGATCTGTCTGGACAGGTTCTTGATGGTAATCAGCGTCGCAGGTAGAGGCACTAGTTGCCATGTAGGCGCGGAATTTTTCAGCTCCCTTCTCGACGAGCCACCTTGGTCGGGTGGCTTACAGAAATCCATAATTGCTCCCTCAATATCTTGACCATCCATTGCCCCAGTCATTGTTGCTTCAATCCAGTCAGCTGCTTCCCTTTTAAGCTTTTCATCATTAGTGGACTTGGAAGATGGTGTATTTAAGAGTTTCTTTTCTAGACATTCCTGCTCCCGACAGTATCTAGTGATTGTATGATCTCTCTGTCCTGTGGCCTTCTTGCAGCTTTATTAATGCCGACTGTAAGTCGCTCTCCTTTAAACTCCAGATTAATCGTCCCATGACGGACGTCAATGACTGTGTTGGCGGTGGATAGGAAAGGTATCCCCAAAAGGATTCCAATAGACTCCTCCGCTCCTGGTTCCGTCATTTTTATAACAAAGAAGTTGGCGGGATACATAAATCTGTTCACCTTGACGATTTCATCATCCAGAACTCCATCGGGATAAATGCAAGACCCGTCTGCTAGCTGTATTTTCATATTAGTTTTGACGAGCTTAGCATTCCCCAGCTTCTTGTATATAGAATATGTCATAATATTGATGGAAGCCCATAGGTCGCACATTGCGTGCTCCATTTGAACGTCTCTGATGGAAATTGGGAGCGTAAATACCCCTGGGTCAGTTCTCTTGGGGGGGAGATCACCAGGTTGGATCATACAGGTCACTTTTTCTGCTTCGACCCTCCTTCTCTTTTCAGCAACCTGTTCACGGATGTTAGACTCTTCTTCTGCTGTTGCTTGATCAAGGGCGCTGGATTCAAAGTTTTTATTATGACTGGTCCTGGGTGCTGGAAAACTTGCAGTTGAGCTTTGATAAACTCCTTCTGATTTCAGAGAGACTGTGTTGACATTCTCTCGCCCCGCAGGTGGTTACACTGTAGCTGGAATCTTTCCTTCATTACCTCTCAGCTCGCGCAGTGACATGGCGACCCGAGATAACTGCTTCGCAAGCATTTCTAATGCAGCTCTCTGTTCCCTCTGGGCTTCCTGTATTTCTCGCACATCATCATGGGGTTGGCGTGGGATCATCATATCCCCTGGACCTTCACTTTGCTGCCTGTTATTTCTTTGATTAAATCGGCCTCCTCCATGGCCTTGCTGGTAGTAGCCGGAAGTTCCATACTGCTCTGGCTGGTTCTGGAAATGACTTTGCTGGTTCCCTTGGAAATACTGTGAGTTCCCTCTTTGGTATTGCAGATCATAATTCACCAGTTGATTGTTTGGCTACCTTCCTTGATTGCTAAACTGGGGGATTTGATGCTGGTACCCCCAGTCTCATTCCTGTTGTCGGTTTGACAAGTTAGGCTGTCCTCCACTTGACCAGTTCCCTTGAGGTCCACTTGACCAACCTGCCTGACCTCCCTGCATTCTATTCCCTCCAGTGTTTGGTCTATCCAGGATTCGAGCTGGCCAGTTGTACCTGTTGTGTCACGGTTAGTTGTGGTTGGCTTTGATTCTGATCAGTCCACCTGAAGTTGGGGTGGTCCCTCCATGGAGCATCCCTTTGCTTCCCCTGGATCCAGTTGCCATTTGCGTTCTAGTGGCCCATGGCATTTACTTGCTCTACCTCAGGGGGAAACTCGCAGTAATAGTAGTGATGCTCTTCTGGCGGTGGCGGCTGCGGCACATACTTTGTCTCCTTCGGTGCAGGTGGTGGAGGCGGTCTCTTTCTTTCTACTGCTTCCAGCAGTTTCTTCTCCATCTGCTCGAATCGAGCCTCAAGCTTTTCATCGTTGCGCGCCTCTGCTGCGTGCACTGCTCCTCTCTTGAACTGCCCTCGAGATGTTTCGTACGACCGCTTAGCCTCAATCAGCCTCTCCAAAATATTCTTAGCTTGGCTAAATGCGGTTTTCGAGAAGTCCCCTTTGTGCTGCGAGGTTGAGGTCGTTCTTGCTGTCCACCGTGAGTCCGCCATAGAAGATCAAGTAGATCTCTTTCTCTCCCAGCTTGTGGTTAGGGCATGCTTGAAGCAGCCATTGGAACCTATCCCAGTACTGGCCAAGGGGCTCATCATACTCCTGTCTGGCTTCTGTAATTTCCCTTTTCAGGGCACTTGTTTTCGATGCTGGAAAGAAACGATCGAGGAATATCATGCGGAATTCAGCCCAAGTCCTGATGGAACCTTCTGGCAGCCTAGACAGCCAGACACCTGCGTCCCCCTTCCAAACGAAGGGAATAGCCTTAAGCCTGTAATCTTCGGATGTGGATCCAGCTGGCACGGGCTGAATATCACAGTATCGGCAGAATTCCTCCAGAAAAGCATACGGACACTCCTTCGAAAGACCGTTAAAGTGGGACAAAATAGCCAGTACTCCCGATTTGATCGCGATGGTCCACATCCCAGGAGTAGCGGTAATGGCATGTGTAGGATCCCTATCGCCATGAGCGTGTAAAGAACCGATTCCAGAGTCATTGTCGGCGAGGGCCATCTTTGCTCCTGTTTGTTCAGGTGGTGGAGGTTATGTATTTTGCTCGGCGGCTGCTGCTGCTTCTAATGCGGCTCTGTAACGAATGGTGACAACTCCAGCTTCCTGGACTCTCCAATGTGCGTTAGTCTCTTTGTATAGAAAGGGATGGTTCCAGTGTCCACCGCGTTGGTACCTTCTCATCAACAGTGAAAAACAAAAAAAAAACAAAAAATGAGAAAACAAGGAAATAAGACTATATACACCTACGCACTACGCACAAACATAAAATAACACCATGCTTCCCCGGCAACGGCGCCATTTTGGCGGGGCTTGGAAAGAGGCGAAAACGCGATTAGAATGCGGATCAAGTTATATGGAATGATAACTGAACCGGTCGGATCAGTTAGCAAATTGTCGTAGCCACTTAATCACTGAAGTCTTGCTCTCGCTCTTTCTTCCTTGCCAAAGTAATTTATAAACTCCCAGTTTTGCACAACTTTAACAGTAAAGAGGCAAGTTCGGGGTCGATCCCACAGAGAAGTTGATGTGTCGAGTGTGTGAGTAGTGAACAGGGGGGGTTGGCTGCTGCCACGCTTTAACTTGGGAGTTTTTTAACTATTGTCTTTACTCTAGGAAAAATTTAACTAGCTAGCTTGATCAATGAAACTTTAACTACTGGGTCAAGTGAATTGCAGTTAACAGCAGAAAAGTAAATGCGAGAATGTAAACGAAAATAACTTTGATTAAACTAAAAACTGAGTACAGCGTGAAATTTGAACTAAGCTAACACTTCGGAAGCTAAGAAAGCGGTAAGAACTGAGAAAAATCTCAGCGGGAAACTTAAGATAACGCTAACAGAAATGAGTATTCTGTAGCGCTCCCTTCGGTCGCCCTTTTTAACTAAGCTATCACTTCGGAAGCTAAGAAAGAGGTAAGAACTGAGAAAAATCTCAGCGGGAAACTTAAGATAACGCTAACAGAAATGAGTATTCTGCAGCGCTCCCTTCGGTCGCCCTATTAACTAAGCTATCTAAGCTAAGCTAGAGAACTGAACTAAACTAAGCTAGAGAGCTGAACTAAACTAAGCTAGAGAGCTGAACTACGCTAGATAACTAAGCTAAGCTAAACTAGACGGAAAGTAAAGTGTCCGATCCTTTTGTGATGGCACACCCTCTATTTATAAGCTCGATTCGGCCTCCAGCTGGATAACGATCTTGACAGGGAATATTCGCTCATGTTGAGAATGAGCGACTCATTGATTGCTACGTGCCCTTCCTTCTAGAATGGCGACGCTTTTAAGTAACATATTCCTGACTCAGCTCCGTCCTTGCGTCTCATAAGCTAGCACATGTCCCCTTCTAGAACGTCGTCCTTGATAACAGAATAGTGCGCCATATCCAGATCATTTTCTCACGTGTTCTTCTTCTAGAAGTCAGCGGTCCCCGCCTAACTGCTTGATCACTCCCCCTGATCAACTCCCCCGATTCTTGGCCTTTTATCGCCTTTTGTACTTGCTTGATCAGTTCGGCCTTGCTGCCTTGGTCAAGTGGCATTTCTGCACATTTAACACTTGTTTTGAACGATAAACCGATCAAGTAGCATACATTTTACCCTTAAACTGATGCATAAAATGAGCCTTATCAATTTCGCTCCCGTTAGTGCCTTAAAATATGTCGGGAGACGTATGGCACACATCTGTACTGTGGGAAATGTCGGGAGCCAAATTTATCAAACATGCCAAAGGCAACATAGTCGCTGTGGTAACTGAAGAAGTCAACCACGTCGAGAACAAATGTGGTTGGTATATCGACACGAGCATCACTGCCAACGTGTGTGTGTGGGCCGATAGAAGTAAGTTCTAACTTATAAGACTGTTGAGGGGAGGAAGCTCAACATGGGGAACCAAGCCTCGTCCAAATGTGTCGACTTTGGAGATGTGTTCCTCAAAATGACGTCCGACGTGACAATCACTCTAAGAAAATGCTACATGTCCCGGACATACGCAAGAACATAGGTTCTGGATCAATACTTCTAAATAGGGGTTTAAACTTGTATTTGAGTCTGATAAGTTCTTTATGTATAAGTTTGGAAAACCCATCGGAAAATGTTATGTAACCGAGGGTTCTTTTTAAACTAAGTGTATCGGCTATTCGCCGCGTTGAAAAGCCATTGGCTAATAATGAAAATGCAAAGACTTCCACCTATTTGTGGCATTATAGATTAGGACATGTGAATCCTAATGCTATAAAAGTTTAGTAAACTTGGATTTACTAAAGACAAAAGAAGTCAATACCCAAAACAAATGTGAGACTTGTCTTGAGGCGAAAATGACTAGATTATCGTTTCATTCTATTGAACGAAACATGAAACCCCTTGAAAATTCACATTGATATATGCGATTTAAAATTCGTGCAAACTAGAAGTGGTATAAAATACTTTATAATGTTCATAGATGATTGCACAAGATGTTGCTATCTTTATTTTTAAGATGTAAAGATGAAACAATTGAAGTGTTCAAAAATTATAAGAACGAAGTTGGGAATCAACTTGGATTGGAAATTAAAATGATTCAAAGTGATAGAGGAGGCGAATACGTAGCCCCGTTTGAGGAATTATGCAACACAAGTGCTATAATTCTTCAAACGGTTGCACCATATTCACCACAATCTATTGGTGCTACAGAACGCAAGAAACTGAACTCTTAAAGAGATGATAAATGCGTTACTGATTAGTTCAGGGGTGCCCCAGAACATGTGAGGGGAAACTGTTTTGACAGCCAACTACATCCTAAACAAAATCCCACTCAAAAGTAAGGATGCTACTCCTTATGAGTTGTGGAAGAAAAGGATGTCATCCTACAAATACCTCAAAGTGTGGGGGTGTTTGACAAAGGTGATGGTTCCTCTGCCGAAAGAAGTTACAATCGGTCCTAACACGGTTGATTGCATCTTTATTGGGTATGCACTTAATAGGAGTGCTTATCGATTTGTTGTATACAAGTCTGAAATACCGACTGCGACCGTAAGAATAACAATTGAGTCAAGAAATGTAGTATTTCTTGAAAAATATATTTCCTCGCAAAGACAAGGAAAATGTTGTATCCAATTCTGAGATGAGAATTGAGGATGAAGCCACTAGTTTTGAATCAACGGATGAAGAGCCAGAATCGCACAAGCGAACAAGGCCCGATCCAAACGATACAATACTAAGACGTGGTAGTAGGGTCAGTACACCAAAGACAGTTGGTCCTTACTATATTGTTTTTATGTTGGATGAAGAACTAACATCGATAAAAGTAGCATTTGCTGGCCCAGACGGGCTGCATTAAAGAGAAACTGTTCAAAGCGAAATTGATTCAATTTTGCTAAACCACACTTAGGTGTTGGTTGATCTACGTGAAGGTGCTAAACCTTTAGGATGCAAATGAGTCCTTAAAAGCAAGTTTAAGGTCGTTGGAACAGTTGATAAGTATAAATGGTCACTTAAGATGAAATCTATATGGAACAACCTGAAGGTTTTGTAGTACCTGGACAAGAGAGAAAGGTTTGCAAACTGGTTAAGTCCTTCTATGGATTAAAACGAGCATCGTTGCTTGAAATTTGATAGTGTGATGTTATCAAATGAATTTAAAATCAACGAATGTGACAAATGTGTCTACATTAAGAACACTGATAATTGATACGTTATAGTGTGTCTCTACGTTGATGATATGTTAATCATGGGTAGCAACACCTAAGTGATTAACTATACGAAAACTATGTTAAAGAGAAACTTTGACATGAAGGATATGGGAATGAAAAAATTCTAATTCAAAGGAATCATCTTGACACAATCTCATTATGTTGAGAAAGTACTAAAGAGATTCAACGCCTATGATGGCATGTCGGCTAAGACACCTATAGAGTTAAATGTTCACTTGAGCAAGAACAAAGGCAAGCCCGGTGCATAAGAAGATTATGCATGGGGCATTGAATGCATTATGCATTTGACTAATTGCACTAGACTTGACATTGCTTGCGTTGTGAACAAGTTGAGTCGTTACACGAGCAATCCAAGCAAGGAGCATTGGAAAGCTCTTGTAAGAGTTTTGAGGTACTTGAAATGTATACAAAATCATGGGCTATAATTCTCGATATACCCCCCAGTACTTGAAGGGTACTGTGATGCGAACTGGATATCCGATAACAGAGACTCACTTTAAACAAGTGGATATGTCTTTACTATTAGGGATGGTGCTGTCTCGTGGAAATCTACGAAACAGACATGTATAGCCCGATCCACCATGGAATCAGAAATTATAGCTTTAGATAAAGCTGCGGAAGAAGCCGAATGGCTTAAAAACTTCCTTGAAGATATCCATGTTGGTCAAAGCCCGTGCCTCCAGTGTTAATTCACTGTGATAGCCAAGCCACTATTGGGAGGGCAAACAGTGGCTTATACAATGGTAAGTCTCGACACATTCGTTGACGACATAATACCGTGAGACATTTGATCACAATAGGGGTGATTACAATTGACTTCGTGAAGTCATTGGATAATCTAGCAGATCCACTAACCAAAGGTTTAAATCGCAATCAAATGAATAAGTTGTTAGAGGGAATGAGTTTAAAATCCACAAACTAAAGAATTGTCATAGTGGTAACCCAACCATGATGACTGGAGATCCCAAGAACTTGGTTCAATGGGAAAACTAAGCTCTGAGAGTTCGTGTGAAACACTCATCTATATCTATTCCCTAGAGAGCAATAGAGTGTTGAAAAACTTGCCTACTGGTGAGGTTAAGTCTATGACTTTTAATGATTCTTAAAGGATCTCGTTGAGATGAAGTTCTCAAGGAGACCAAGTATGGCAAGAGACTTAACGAGGAATCACCTATGTAAGTGTGAAAGGGGGCCGCTTCAAACAATACACTTATGAATCCAAAGTGGTGTCCAAGGCCAGAAATGGACACAAAACGTGAGAACGGATGAGGTTGAGGTGTTTAAGTGTTAACATCATTGTCTCGGTGCACGCCGTGGAGGAATAGTTCAAAGCATCGCGTTACTAGTCCATCTGTGTATCCAATGGTGTTGACTATGGATGGTTCAAAGCCAAAAACTACCTATCCTTATGCTTACATACCTCTTGACGGTTGAGCTTGTGTCTACATACATATGCATTTGGCAATTTCCACTCATGTGGGGGATTGTTGGAATCGTGCTTGGTCAAATGATTTTGACTAATAATAAATATTACAAGACATTTAATTTTATGAAATTAAATACAACAGCGTCGATCTATGTTTCGAGTAGATAACCGTATTATATTCATTTTCTCAAATCCGATTCCCGGTGAGTAAGAAATAATATATTAAAGTTGGTCACAATAAAGTTAGAAATGAGCTATGAGAAAAACTAAGGGATTAATTAACTAAGTGTTAATTATCCCACATCGGGGATGATAATCTTCTTTGATGAAGTATTTAATAAGATGAATTATTATGTGTAATAATTATCGTGGAATAAGATGGCTGACAGAGCCAACACGCGCGCGCGCCGCCACCCGGGAGCCGCGAGCCGCGCATCGCGCACCGTGACCCGTGCACCGGGCGTTGTGTGCCTTGTACCTTGGCAATTGGTCTTTGGGTAGTCTTTGGGCTGCTCTTTAGAGCTGGTCATTGAGCGTGGTTCAAGCTCCGCTTGTTCTTTTTAGACCACCTCAAACTCCAAACTATCCCCGACGGACCGCGATTCATGGTGGTCCTGGTCCACGTCATGTCCTCGCTAGACCCCGACGCATAATGGGAGACAAAAGGTCTCCGCTGGACCCCGACGCATAACGGGAGACAAAAGGTCCCCGATGGACCCCGACGGTCCATGGTGTATCCCGTCATGTAGTGTGTCCAAATGCGTCGTGTCTCTTCAGCTCCCAATGGCTAGTGCACCAGTTAGTAACCTCCGGCGGTTACAGTCAAGCCATCATGACACACATAATGGCTGTTGACTCCATCAATGCCCAATGGGTGGACTTGGCCTATAAATAGGCAGTCACTCTATGCATTGCATACGATTGAACACAGAACAAACTCAAGCATTCTTGCATACATGCTCTCCCCTCTCTACATAATCTTCCCGTCGAAGCTCGGCCCCCGCCTTACTCTCGTTCGCCGGAGCTCTGCTGCTAGCGGTGCTGCTACTTGAGAGATGAAGTTGTTTTATCTTTGGGGACGACACGCCAATCCAAGAGCACTACCTGGACGTATCTCGTCTTGCTGAAAGAGGACTCCTCGACTCGGCTTACATCTTTACGGTTTATTGTTTCGAATTCTTCTTTGTAATTTCAATTCAGTCTATTTCCGTTTAATTTCTCCATTCTTCATTGGGCTGTATTACGCCCGGTTAGTGTATCTTTGTATGACAGTCAATTTTCCACCAACATTTTCGGCAACACACTTTGACAGCACCATGTTTTCTTTTACAAACTTTCACTGGGTTTGTTCTCGTATTATCGATTACATCGTTGATTCCATCGCATGTACGAGGCTAAAACAAGGGGGTGTTACATATATTCCTTCCTTAGAAATTATTATTCCATTACAAATGAGAATATCTATTCCGCTCGTTTAGCTAAAAAATGGTAATTCCATTTCATTCTTCTTGTTTTAAAGTTTAATAAAATTATACTTTCACCGTCCCTAAAAAATAGATAACATCTAAAACGTAATGAATTTTAATGTACGATTGGTAAAGTAACAAAGAGAAATAGCAAAAAAAAAATGATTTGAGTATTGTTAGTGGAAATGGACCCACCTGATTAGAGAGAAAAAGTTTCCTTAAATAGAATTGATCTATTTTTAAGGGACACCCCAAAATGACAAATATGATATATTTTTAAGGGAAAGATGAATCACAACAAATTATAATATATTAGTATATTATATTTCAATTCAATCTCATCTCAATTTTATGATTTTTAAATTTTATAATGAACCTAAAATTTTGAAATTTTATACTCCATTCGTCTGTAAAAAATATGAACATTTGGTTTAGCACGAGTTTTAATATATAATTGGTAAAGTAAGAGAGAGATAGAGAGAAAAAGTAATTAATGTATTCTTAGTGGATAATGGGTCCCGCCTCAGAGACAAGAGTTTCCAAAATTAGAATGATCAACGGGACGGACTAAAAAAAATTGTTCATACTTTTCTGGGATGGAGATAAGAACATTACTAATTTTATATAATTCACACACAACATCAGTGCGCGCAGAGAGAGAACAATATTGCACACATGGACAATATCTCTCTCTCTCACACAGACGCACTACACCCCCCAATAGCACATACATATACACACACTCATTTACGTGTATACAAAATAATATGATCCAAAATATTTGGCAAAAATACTTTTAAATAAATAAATTTTTTAAGTAAAATAAACATATTAATTATTCATATTTTATTCTATTTCATTCCTATATTATTTTGTAGTCATCGCATATGAATAAAATTAACTAAGGAATAACAATTTCATTCCTTTTATATTCCTTATCATAACCAAGCAAGAGAAGTGAAATGATATTATTTTATTAATAAATTAATTTCATTGTGAGTTATAATTTATATTCATTCTAAAAAGTAAAATATACAAAAAAGTATATAAATGGTGTAAGTGCACATTCCTTTAGTTTGCAAGAGTTTTAAGTAGGGATGTCAATCCAACCTGAAAACATGTGCCAATCCAAATAGCCGATAAAAATTAGCAAGTTAGGCTGTAACTTTGCAACCCGGATATAAAAATGGACTAAACGGATTAGCCTATTAGGGTTGGCGGGTAAACGGTTCCGACGGGCTGTATCAATAATACTCCAATAGGAAACAAATGACAACATTTTTTTGGACAAAATCAAAGGTTACAAATAACACCACTCCTTATTGACAAAATCTTGATTATTCCTAAAGACTTAATTATAATGTATTATAAGTTCAATAAGATACACCTAACTCTCTCAAACGCACGATTTACAAAATACACTGTCTAACGTAAACAAATCCCCATAATTTAAGCTTATAGCAAATTCATACAATGACATGCAAGCAGCAAAAAAAAAATAGTATGAGACATAAAATGAATCAAATATTCGATTTTTCCTATTAGATTCTGGACATTTTATCATAGTTTTGGACTCATATTTGGTTTAAATTTTCCTTATAGGTCGAGAATCGATAAAGCTAGGACAAAGTTTGGTGCAAGAAATAGGTATATTTGATATTTGATAAAGCTGAGTGAGTTTGTCACCATATTCTACGTTGATGGGTAACTTTGTGTCACTATTCTACCCAATCGGGTGAATAGCCTAGTTTGGCCAGAGACTTCCAACCGATTGGATGCCTTTGTTACCATATCCTATCTGGTCGGGTGGCGCAAAATAGTTATCATGAGAACCAGTTTTTATTACACTTTTGGGGTAGTTTTCCCCCATGATTCATTACACGCAAAATTAAGGAAAATCACCAAGATATAGTTGAGAGAAGTAGGACGAGAAGATCATGAATTCTGCTGCTTTCTACTTTAGCATGTGTGACCAGTTTTTCTTCGTTGCTCCTAGCATTTTATACTAATTTGAGAATTTTTTCTTGTTTAGGGAGAAATGCATAAATGGGCATATGTTCGATAGATTCTTCGCAGTTAAATTATACTCCCTCCGTCCCATTAAATATGCAACATTTGCTTTTCGGCACGGGATTTTATGTAGTGTGGTTTTGTGAGTTAATGAAGAGTGAGTAAAGTAAGAGAGAAGAAAAAGTAGAAAGAGTATTGTTTCCATTTTTAGAAACGTTTCATTTTTAATGGGACAAACCAAAAAGGAAAATGTTTCATTTCTAATGGGACAGATGGAGTACTAATTTTGTTTGATGAGATATATGATGTGTTATGTATTCAACTAGCCATAAGAATTGTTGGCCTTTTGAAATTAACTACTCCTCCGTTCGTCATTAGGAGTTTCATTTGAGTTCGCCACGGGTTTTAAGAAATACAAAAGAAAGTGAGTGTAAAAAGATAGTGGAATCTGAGACCAATTTTTATATATTTGTTTTATAATAAAATGTGAGGAGAATGAGTTAGTGGAAAGTGGGGTCAACCTACCATTTATGGTAAAAGTGAACGAACTCCTAATAGCGGACAAACTAAAATAGTCAACCGGAACTCCTAATGACAGACATACTAAAATAGTCAACCGGGACTCCTAATGACAGACAGACTAAAATAGTCAACCGGGACTCCTAATGGCGGACAAAGAAAGTACTTATTAGGCTTCTGCAAGAAAGTTTAATGAGTAGAAATTATTTGTTAATTATGTGTTTAGTTAGTTTTAGTTCTACAATTCTTGAATTATGTTCAGTGTCCACAATAACATGTCGAGTTGAACATAGATACAATCACGATTCGTCCAAATAATGTTACAAGCAATGTTCTTCACGTTTTGAATTTCTTTACTTTGGTCTTTGTTCTTTGCATTTAGTTTGTAATTTTATTTATTTCACCAAAATCTTTTATATGTTGTTCAACTTCATGTGATTCGACTCTGAAATACTTTAGTTATCACTTATCCTTGCAATAATGGTAGCTATAAGTAAAATAATTAAACTTATTTTATTAATGAAATATACTTTATTTCGTGTAAAATACTCATTAAGACAAAGGCTAACTCATCAAGTAGATGGCGCTTCCAAGCGAATATAATCATAGATAACACCTGGAAAAGGAGTCCCAACATTAACTTACTTGATATATATTACGTTGACTCGTTTCGCCACAAGTTGTGATCTCGGCACGTTCGCACTGAAGAGCCAATATCTCGCGTGAATCTCATGCCTTGCTATTGCATTCTCCCTCCCGATTCTCCCCGTTGTAAAATGAGGCTTAACACCTGTATTCGCTCGTTGATTCACACCTTATAACATAAATGTATGATATTTCAATCAAATTAGTATAATGGTAATCTACAGCAACAAAAAACTAATTTGAAAAAACATCATAGTAGTATAAGTTTAAGGAGTGTAATGTGAATATATTTATACTTGTAGTTGAGCATTGTGCGCGGCCGCAAGGGCAATCCTCAATGTATATATTCCTCTGCTCACGATTTTCAGATAGAACTTGATTTGCCACGTCGTTGGTACGTAGACATTGTTGGCAGTTTTCTTGAAAATGAATCAATGTGAGAGTTGGTAAAATGTTCTTAAAAAGATTATTGTGATGGTACCTAGTGACATGGGCGAAGAACCAATCTCTTGCATAGTTGCTGAAACCAACGACGTAGATTAGATCATTTTTTGGGTACAAATCTGTGTATCTTCACCATAAACCATACTGTCTGAACCTGGATTATAAGTTGATGAGAAGAAATTAATTATAGAATGTGATTTAAGTGATTTTTTTTAAATGTGGAGCTTACTTTTGTGTGGATTTGAGGTATAGCTTGTTAACGAGACTAGGTGCAGGATCCGGGACGTAGAACTCTGATCCAATTCAATCAGGGATCCCGATTTTCCACAAAGTCTATCCGTTTCTTGGAGAATAGTACACAAGATTACCTATTTGAATCAAACTACCTGGTTTGATTATAATATAACTGTTGTGTTTGAAGTCTTCGATGATCCCTGGAACCGAAGCATACAAGTTATAAATGCCCGCTCGAACACTTGTAATTGCAAAACTCCCATCTTGACCTGCCTCTGTCCAGAATTGATAGCCCTGATAAAAACAATCCTCTTATTTAGCTGGTAAGACGTTTTCTCTTGTAACCAGTAGGTCGGGGTTTGACCATAGTAGAAATGTTGAAGCATTATTGTTCACCTTATAATTATCTTGCCATGATCCCGCAGCTCCAAGAGGGGCCAAGAAGAAATAATAACTTGTTTAGCCTCCAAGTCATATATTCTATAACTGCATCATTAGGGGACGGAGGGAGTATAACTTTTACATCCCTCCAAGGTTGAACACACTATTACACTAAGGTCATGCTTGGTATAATGAAACGGAAAAATATTCCTACTTCCTTTCCATGTCATTCATTAGTATATTTCTTCCTTAAGAATCATCATTCCATTCTACATTGGAATATCCATTTCGTCCATTTAGCTAAAAAAATGGTCATTCCATTTCATTCACCTTTTTCCTATTTTAAATTTTAACAAAAATTATATAACAAATTATAATATGTTAGAATACATATTACATTTTAATTCAATCTCATCTGAATTTTATAATTTTAAAATTTTATAGTAAAACTAAATTTTTTAAATTTTATAGATAATTCACACACAATAAATTTTATTGTACATACATTTTTTTAGTAGAAACAACATACTAATTATTCATATTTTATTTCATTTTATTCCTATATTATTTGTAGTCACCAAAAGTAGGAATAAAATCAACTAAGAAATAATAATTTTATTCCATTTATATTCCTTACCATGTTCATTCTATTCATTCATTTTTTCATTCCACCATACCAAGAATGACCTAAGGTTATAACTTATACGATCTTGCTATCTCGCATCCTTCATCATGCTTGCCACATTCCCCATTTCATCATTCAGATATATTTATCACATTCTTAATCTTTTCTTCAAATTTCTCTCAATTGTATTTTTTCATTTATTTTAGTAATGTTTTTTATTCATATACTCCTAGTGTGTAATATTTTTTATGTAATTTTTATTATTTTAATAAAATTTAAGTTTTTTATAAGTGCGCATTCCTTTTGTGATAGCCCGATAAAATTAGCGAGTTAGGACAGTAATTTTGCCACCTGAATACAAAAATGAACTAAACGAGTTAGCTTATTAAGGTGGTGTAATTACACTATTCATACAAAATGTTTTATTAATGTTTCAAATTGATACAAAATGTTTTAAATATTACATAAATTATACAAAAAGTTTCATTAGTGTTTGTACATTCATTTAAGAATTTCAAACACCGTTAGTTTTGTTAACCACAGTGATGAGAACATTTAAGCAAAAAGTATCATTCTTCTCCATTAACATTAATTAGCAAACGTGTTTTACAGTTCAAAGCTCTTTTCATGGAGTATAACAATGGAGAAATAGTGTGTATATTATAGTTTGAAAAACAAACATATTGATTTCTTCCGCATCAAAATTTCCACCTGTAGAAAATAATAACATATAAATTCACAAGTTTAGACATCTTTGAAAGATGAAATACTGACTTATACCATATATTTCTTAAAAAATGCAACCAAAAGTAAGTACTCCATATGTTAGACAGACACACAACAAACTTATTACTCACTAAACTCATTATCTATTTTTAGGATTTAGTTGTTAAAAAGGAAGCAATGAACAAAATTCTGGCAACTGCACAGGAAAGAGAGATATGCGCTAGATTAATTCGGAGTGAATCAATGGTTGGAAAGAATTGAGGATCGCATAAATTCTCTAATTCTTTAATAATAGTATGATTTTACTGAAAGTTGGATAGTTAACAAAACTAACGGTGTTAAAACATTTAAACGGAATGTATTAACTTAAAACACAATAAAACTTTTTGTATAGTTTATGTAAACATAAAACTTTTTGTACCAATTTGAAACATTGGTGAAACATTTTGTATGAATGGTGTAATTATTCCTATTAAGGTTGTCGGCTTAAATGGGTTCAGACAGACTGTATCAGTAATATCCAATAAGATACAAATGACAATATTCTTGATAGATAAAATCGAAAGATACAAATAACAACACTCTAGATTGACAAAATCCTGATTCATTCCCAAAGACTTAATTATAACGTACTCCTTTTGTCCCAAAAAAATATGGGCATATGATATGGCAAGAAAATTAAAACAAAATTAGTAAAATATAAGAGAGAAGAGAATGGTAGTTAAAACTAGTGTAGTGGATATTGTTACCCATATTATTATTAGTGTTTTTATGCTGGTATAAGTTGTAAATAACTTGAGGTATATGAGTAATAAATTGGGATAAATTTTCATAAATGGAAATGTGGGACGAGGGAGTATTATAAGTTCAATTAGATACACCTAACTCTCTCTAACGCACAATCTAAAAAATACATTCTCTAACGTTAACAAATCCCTATAATTTAAGCTTGTAGCAAATTTATACAGTGACTTATAAGAAACAAAAAAAATTAGTATGAGACATAATATGAATCAAATATTCGATTTTTCTTATTAGATTCTGGACATTTTATCATAGTTTTAGACTCATATTTTCTTTATAAGTTGAGAATCGATAGAGCTAGGACAAAGTTTGGTGCAAGAAATTGTTGTTTTTGATGTACAATGAATTTCACGCAGCTGAGTGAAGTTCACAGGCCGGTCTATCACAATATTCCATCAATGGGTAACAATTTGGGTAGTTTTCCCCCATGATTCATTAGACGCAAAATTGAGGAAAATCACCAAAAAATAGTTGAGAGAAGTAGGAGAAGAAGATATACACCCGAACTTCATCGTCTCATAGACAAAGTACCCCGACGATTGGAGAACACCATGAATTCTGCGGCTTTCTACTTTAGCATGTGTGACCGGTTTTTCTTCGTTGCTCCTAGCATTAGTATGATGAATTGATTGTATGATTTGTTGAAATTCTACAATTAATCATTTTACTTTGGTTATTTATCTACTATACAGATTTAATATATGCTATTTTATGATGTGATGCAAAAAACGTGTGAGAAAAAAGGCTGAACGGAGAATTAATTAAAGAAACTCTAGTTTCTGTGAAAAACGAAAATAATATTATTAATCAAAGTCTATCATTTAAGATCAACAATGAAGCCTTTATATAGGCAAAGGTAAATCCTAAACTTATGGAAAACAAAACTAAAAGGAAAATAAGCAAAAAAAGAAAACCTAATTTGTAGAAGGAAAAATAATTAATATTTTTCTATCTACTAATTCTACTAACTAGGAAATACATAAAACCCAAAATATAATTTTCTTAGCCTCCAAGTCTTGTTTCCTATAATTGCATCATACTCCCCTTCTTGAAAAAGACTCGTCATCGAGTCTACTTTGTCTCTATCATCATGTTTAAAAGAAATAGCAGATACAACTGCTTCCATCGTGATCTCAAGAAGGTTTTCGCAAAGCAGAATACTTGTCTTGAAAACAGATCAGCCTCAGTGCCCGGGATATCTAGTCCAACAAGGCATTTAAACTCATTAATAAACTCATTTTCAAATACACAGTTTTCTACTTGTTCTTCTAACTTAAAGAAAAAATATCCAAAATCAGACTGTGAGCTACGATTTCTACTGTTTCCCCTCCATAACTATCCAGGCTTTGTTGCATCCAATGCAAATTGCTAGAGAAAACTGTGGTGCACCTATACGGACCATTAGTGAAACCACTTTTCAAGCTAGATACACTATACCTAGGTGCTGTATCTTTCTCTCTTGGAAGATCACTAGGGCAATCAACATTCCCAAACATGAACCCCAGGAGGTGGTTTCTGTTCAACGGTACAGGAAACATTTTGGGAGAGAAAGCAATGTATTTGTTGAACGGGATGATTTATTTACTATATAATGTTCCCTTTAAATAGGGTATAGGAATACAATATACATGGTAAGTCAATAATCCTATTTTAGGAGAAATATTCACACGGTGATTGATTTGGATAATTGGCTCTCAATTTGTGGAGATTTCACCCCCTCAAATTGAGTGGTGGGGTCTCCTATACTCAATTTGGAAAGCGCATCTTCAAAACTTCTTGAGTTGACTGCCTTAGTCAGGATG
Source organism: Salvia splendens (assembly GCF_004379255.2). Taxonomy (NCBI): domain Eukaryota; kingdom Viridiplantae; phylum Streptophyta; class Magnoliopsida; order Lamiales; family Lamiaceae; genus Salvia; species Salvia splendens. The sequence goes on along the minus strand of NC_056047.1, from coordinate 26,974,260 downwards.
TCGGCAAGCTGATCTTCTGAGCGAACAAAAGGTAGCTCAACAATACCTTGCTCAATGTTTTCTTTGATGAAGTGTCTGTCTACCTCCACATGCTTAGTTCGATCATGTTGGACTGGGTTTTGTGAGATGTTTATAGCGGCCTTGTTATCACAATACAACTGACACTTGCTAGGAGAGAAATTAATCTCCTTCATCAACCTCCTTAGTCACAATATGTCGGTCAATCCACTTTTGATCCCACGAAATTCTACTTCAGCACTTGAGAGGGCCACCACCTTCTGCTTCTTGCTCCTCCACGTTACTAAGTTACCTCCAACAAACGTAAAGTAGTCTGTTGTGGATTTTCTATCATTTGGGTTTCCTGCCCAATCAGCATCTGTATATCCATAAATCTCAAGGTGTCCATTCTTGGAAAACAACACTCCATGACCAGAAGTTCCTTTCAAATATCGACAGATCCTATGTGATCCGTCTGCGGCTTATGCATGAACTGACTCATGACCCCCACTGCATAGGCAATATCAGGCCTAGTGTGAGAAAGATATAAGAGATTTCTGACTAGTCGCTGTTATCGACTACGATCAGTTAACTGAGCTTCTTCTCTGATTTGCAACCCATGATTAACTATCATAGGAGTGTCTGCTGGTTTACACTCCAGTAGACCAGTTTCTGCTAGAATGTCCAAGATATACTTCCTTTGTCGCACAAAAATTCCTTTTGCTGATCTTAGCACCTCAATCCCGAGAAAATATTTGAGGTCACCCAAGTTCTTCATCTCAAATTCCGTAAATAGATTCTTCTTCAAGTCCTCAATCTCTTCTAAGTCGTCACATGTAATAATCATATCATCAACGTATATGATTAGGCATGTGATCTTATCCCCCCGCTTCTTAAAAAATAGAGTATGGTCTGAATTGCTTTGCGTATAACCATAGCTAATCATTGCCCCGACAAACTTCCCAAACCACACTCTTGGGGATTGTTTCAATCCGTATAAGGTCTTCCTCAATCGACATCCTTCGCCTGCCTCAAAATCTGCTGCAAAACCTGGGGGTGCCTCCATATAAACTTCCTCTTCCTTCTTCAAATCACCATGAAGGAAGGCATTCGTCACATCGAACTGGTGCAATGGCCAGTCCCTATTAGCAGCAACAGATAGCAGTACTCGAACAGTATTCATCTTGGCTACTGGAGAGAAGCTCTCCGAATAGTCCACTCCATATGTCTGAGTGTAGCCTTTTCGCGACAAGTCGTGCCTTGTATCTTTCTATCGAGCCATCAGGTCTTCTTTTGATGGTGAAGACCCACCGACAACCTACCGGTCATTTTCTTCCTGGCAGAGTGCACTTATCCCATGTATGGTTTCGGATCAACGCATCTATCTCCTTCTTCATTGCTTAGCTTCCTCCCATGTCTGTGGGATTTCTTCTTCTTCATACAGTGCATTCTCGAAAGCCTAAGCCATTTCTGATAAATGTCCTTTTGCCAGGTTCACAATAAAGCAGCGCGTTTTCCTGTCAATCTTTTCTGGTGTATCTCTTTGGTGGAACTCATCTGTTTGACCTTGGTGGAAGTATGTATCTCCCAGTGTCAGGGTCAACTCCTTCTACCTCGATCTCCTCAATTTCCCCCTCTGCAGTCTTAGTTGAATTTTCTATTTCCTCTGTACTTATTATTCCGAATATTACTCTCCCCCTGACTGCTAAGGTGGGTAAAGAAATACACAGTTTCAAGAAAGTTGTAGTTCATTGTAACGAACATGCGGTTTGACTTTGGATCAAAAACACCTATACCTTTTTTGATTAATCTCATATCCTACAAATACACATTTAATAGCACATGGAGACAATTTAGTTCTTTCATGTTTGGGAATGTGGACAAAGACGAAACAACCGAAGATGTGGGGTTCGAGGGTCAAGGGCGGAGGGATCTTTGTGAGGGTGAACAAGACTTGTAGGGGAGTTTTGTGTTTAAGAATACTTCTGGGCAATCGGTTTAAGAGATAGGCTGAGGTGGCAATGGCTTCGGGCCATAAGTGTTTTGGGGCTTTTGACTCTATGAGCATAGAACGAGTCTTTTCCAGAAGATGTCGATTTTTTCTTTCGGTCACACCGTTTTGTTCAGGGGTATTAGCATAGGTGGTTTGGTGTATAACGCCTTTATCTTGAAAGAATTGTTTCATAATGGAATTAACGAACTCCCCCCCCATTATCTGACCGGAGAACTTGAATTGTTTTGTGAAACGAAGTTGGATAAGGTTATAAAAATGGGTAAAATGTGAAAAAACTTCAGATTTATGTTTCATGAAATAAACCCAAGTCATATGAATACAGTCATCTACAAAAACTAAGTAATATCGAAGACCCTGCCCCCCAATAACTGGTGTGGGCCCCCAAACATCAGAGTGTACCAAGGCAAACAAGGATTCAACATGAGTATTATTCAAAGGATAGTGTTTGGATGATTTTTGGATAAAAAAACAAGTTTCGCAGTACATATCATGCTTAGGAATAATACTAGGAAATAATAATTTTAAGTAGCCGATAGAGGGACGACCCAAGCGCCGATGCCAAAGCCAAGCTTTCCGGTCAGTTGACCCCTGAGTTAGCATGGCAGTCCCTTTTTGAGCTATATCATCCACGTAGTAAAGGCCATCGCGTTCAGTGCCACGTCCAATTGTCTCCCCGGTTCGGATATCCTGCAACCAACAAAATTGTGGCTGCATTAGTAACGTACAATTTAACTCCTTAGTGACATGACTAATGGACAATAATTTATGAGACATCGAAGGAATATAGAGACAGTTTGATAATTGCTGGGTAGGTGATATGTTAACAGTCCCGGCCCCCTCAACCACTGTAAATTCCCCATTGGCAGTCTGAATATGGGATTTTTGAGGTTTTTGAAGTGCGATGAGGTCTGAGGTATCATACGTAATTGTATCGGTTGCCCCACAGTCAAATATCCACTTATCATTTTTCTCAAGAGCACTGGACACCTTACACGCAACCGCAAAATTTTCAAGAGGCTGAAATTGATTTTTGCAAAAAATCTGGGAATTTACGGAATTAGCTAAACAATTTGGGGCTAATTGAAACTTATCAATTTGGTGGGATATATTTTGCAAAATATCAAATATATGTGGTGGTTTATGCAAATCCTTAGGTTGGTGGGGTATATTTTGTAAAGGGATATTCCTACTGGGTATATTTTTTAAAGGATATTCCTATGGGGAATATTTTTAGGATACCGAGAGTTATGGGGGCCTCTAATAAAAGAACCCCCAAAACTCATTTTACTTGGAACCCTAGCATTTGGTGACGCCTCCTACACCATTAGTTCCTCACTCCAGTCGGAGATTACACTCCCACTCCCGCCGGCGACAAAATTTGCTAACCCCGATTTGTTGACCGGCAGAACAGCTCCAGCCACTGAATCCTTGTCGCTGCCTCGGCTGAACCAGATTCTCGGACATCTCCTCGGTTGGAATCGTCTCCGACCACCGCGGCGGCATGTCCTCCACGGTTCCAGGGAGTCCGAGGCGGTGGTGGCTTCCCATGTTTCTCTTCCCACCAGTCGGGGTAACCTATGAGCTCGAAGCATGACTCCTTTGTATGTTTCTTTCGCTTGTAATAGGAACACACAAGCTTTAATTTATCCTTGTCGTCGCGGTGGCTGTTATTTCACTGATTCTCGCTCCCGCCGCCACGGTTACTGCCTTGAGAGCTGCTGGAGAAACCCTGCTACCCGCGGATTACAAGCCCTGCTCCGATTTCCTCCGAGGACGTGTCGCTGGTGTTGTTCCCGGGTTGTAGTACTTGGCTCCTTGTCTCCTCTCGCATAACCATGTTATAAGAACAGTCAGCCGAGGGAAGTGGTTCCATCTTCAGGATCTCCTTCTTGATTGATTCATACTTATTATCATTGGATTTTTTCTGTTTGTGATCATTGGGTTTATGCAAATCCTTAGGTTGGTGGGGTATATTTTGTAAAGGGATATTCCTATGGGGTATATTTTTAGGATACCGAGAGTTATGGAGGCCTCTAATAAAAGAACCCCTAAAACTCATTTTACTTGGAACCCTAGCATCTGGTGATGCCTCCTACACCATTAGTTCCTCACTCCAGTCGGAGATTACACTCCCACTCCCGTCGGCGACAAAATTCACCAACCCCGATTTGTTGACCGACAGCTCCAATCACTGAATCCTTGTCGCTGCCTCGGCTGAACCAGATTCTCGGACATCTCCTCGTTTGGAATCATCTCCGACCACCACGGCGGCATGTCCTCCACGGTTCCAGGGAGTCCGAGGCGGTGGTGGCTTCCCATGTTTCTCTTCCCACCAGTCGGGGTAACCTATGAGCTCGAAGCATAACTCCTTTGTATGTTTCTTTCGCTTGTAATAGGAACGCACAAGCTTTAATTTATCCTTGTCGTCGCGGTGGCTGTTATTTCACTGATTCCCGCTCCCGCCGCCACGGTTACTGCCTTGAGAGCTGCTGGAGAAACCCTGCTACCCGCGGATTACAAGCCCTGCTCCGATTTCCTCCGAGGACGTGTCGCTGGTGTTGTTCCCGGGTTGTAGTACTTGGCTCCTTGTCTCCTCTCGCATAACCATGTTATAAGAACAGTCAGCCGAGGGAAGTGGTTCCATCTTCAGGATCTCCTTCTTGATTGATTCATACTTATTATCAATTGCATATAGGAATTGACGTACTCTCTGATCTTGTATGAATTTGTCATGGATTTCAATATCTTCAGGATATATCATTGGATTTTTCTGTTTCTGATCAATTGAGATCCATATTTTTTGTAGGATACTCCAAGTCTCTTCTAATGAACTGCTCCCCTGTCTCACGGTGCTTGCTTTGAAGCTAAGGTCGTAGACCTGGATTTTATCTCCTCCGCTCCCATACGTGACAGCCAATGTATCCTAGATGTGCTTGGCTGTCGGATGCTATGAAACTCGGCTGACTAGCTGAGATTCGATGGTCTGAGTCAACTATGTAAACAACAGTGATCGGCCTGTTGCCACAGTGTGAAGGCTGGATTGGTTTGCGGTGGGGAATGAGGCACTCCGGTCACGTGAGAGACCATTCCCCGACCACTTATTGCCGTCTTCATAAGCACGAACCAGATGGAGTAATTATCACCATTCAGTTTGTCTCCTCCGATGTGGAGAGGTTGAGTATCGATCTTGTATGACACTAGTATTTCTGGTGGGTTATTTTCTGATTGGGATGGTGGTTTCATCATGGCTAAACTTTTGCTCATGATTTCGGCAATCTGCCGGGCAATCTCATCCGACTGGGATGGGATGATGATTTTCTAGTCGGTGTCTGACATGGTTGGTTTATTGGTACAGGTACAAAGGTAAGAACAAAAAAGGTAAATAACGGGAAAGGGTCGAGAAAGGTATCAAGGACGATGATGATACCGTTTCTGAGTCCAAACCCGCTCTGATGCCATGTTCAACGGTACAGGAAACATTTTGGGAGAGAAAGCAATACAAAGCAATGTATTGTGTTGAATTGGATGATTTATTTACTGTATAATGTTCCTTTTAAATAGGGTGTAGGAATACAATATACATGATAAGTCAATAATCCTATTTTAGGAGAAATATTCACACGGTGATTGATTTAGGTGATTGGCTCCCAATTTGTGGAGATTTCATTGTGATGAATCTTCTCTCTTCTTAACAATTTGTAGACATAAACGCTTTTGTCTTCGGCAGCGTCGTAAAATTTCACGGAAGGAGAATGCGGAGGGAATGGTCACTTCTCTAGGGAGTGTCTGAGCAAGAAGGGAGGATCGGGAAGGGAGGATCGGGATCGAGGCAGAACGATCAAGGATCCTGTCAGCAATCAAGGGCACCGCATAGTGAATAGAGGGAAAATCGCGACTAGCTGTCACGACAACAACAACCCACTCAAGACTTCCGTCTCCAGCTAGAACGTACGCGTTGGAACAAAAACAACCGAAGAGGGAGCAAGGCGATCGAGAAAAATGAAACCTGACAGGTATGGGCAAAATTTTTCGACACTCCTGTCGTTGTGTTGTTTGATACGGGCGCATCGCATTCATTCGTATCTGATTTGTGTGTGAATACATTGAGCTTGCCTGTTAGCAAATCTGAACATAAGATGGTAGTGTCTTCACCAGTGGGTGGGACAATAGAAATCTCTCGAACATGCTCGAACATAGAAATCGTTATGGGAAACCTTAAGTTAGTCGCTCACGATCCGCAAGTTATGGCGATGGGAGATATCAACGTAATTTTAGGGATGGATTGGTTGACCGCGAATTTTGTGACGATTCGTTGTAAGGAGAGATAAATATCTCTACAAGCTCCGGGGAAAGGAACCCATTGTGTACAATGGATTCTCGATGAACCGGCGAACCGCTATAATCTCTGCACTTCAAGCTACCGCAATGATGAAGAAAGGGCATCCTGCATATCTCGTTTATCTCCACGGAGAGGAGATGGATGAAAGGAAAGTGGAAGACGTCGCTGTTGTGCGAGAATTTCCAAATGTTTTTCCCGAAGCGTTACCTGGATCGCCGCCAGATCGACAAGTGGAGTTTACAATCGACCTCGAACCAGGAGTCGCACCTGTGTCTAAGGCACCATATCGAATGGCGCCTAAAGAGTTGGAGAAACTCAAGATACAACTTCAAGAGCTCATGGACCTAGGATTCGTTAGGCCTAGTGTCTCACCGTGGGGCACACCGGTGCTTTTCGTCAAGAAAAAGGACGGGTCGATGAGAATGTGTATCGACTATAGAGAGTTGAACAAATTGACTCTCAAGAACGAGTATCCACTGCCGAGGATAGATGACCTGTTTGACCAACTCCGAGGAGCCGGCGTGTTTTGAAAGATGGACTTAAGGTCCGGATATCACCAACTGAGAGTTCGAAGGGAGGACATACCGAAGACCGCATTTCGTACAAGATATGGTCACTATGAGTTCGGTGTGATGTCGTTCGGTCTAACGAATGCACCTGCGGTATTCATGGACTTGATGAACCGGGTATTCCATCCGTGCTTGGATAAATTCATTTTGGCTTCATAGATGACGTCCTGGTCTAGTCGAAGAACGAGAAGGAGCACGAGGAGCATCTACGAATCACTTTGGAGACGTTGAGGACCGAGAAGCTATACGCCAAATTTAGCAAGTGTGAATTTTGGCTGAAAGAAGTAAACTTTCTTGGACACATTGTATCGGTAGAATGAACCCAAGTGGATCCCGCCAAAGTTGAGGCAAGTTTTCAACTCTTAAAGGAGAAATTGACCACCGCGCCAGTGTTAGCTGTGCCGGAGCCTGGAGTGAACTACGTAGTCTGCACCGACGATTCGAAGGTGGGACCAGGATGCGTGTTGATGCGGAACAACAAAGTGATCGCCTAAGCATCACGACAATTGAGACCGTACGAGTTGAACTACCCAACCCACGACTTGGAGCTAGCAGCAGTAGTGCATGCCCTAAAGATTTGGAGGCACCATCTCTACGGAGTTCGATGTGAAATCTTTACGGACCACAAGAGCCTGAAATATTTCTTCGAGCAGAAAGATTTGAACATGCGACAACGAAGATGGCTCGAATTAGTAAAGGACTACGATTGTGGCATCAACTATCACCCTGCCAAACCAAATGTAGTGACAGATGCTTTGAGCCAAAGGAACCATTCGCAACTAGCTGCTTTTCTGACGGAAGAGGAAAGTCTAATACGAGAGTTTAGTAAAATGCAATTGGAAGTGGTAAGGGCACCTGAAACAGTGGAAGGCCGAATTGCCACCTTAGTGGTTGAACCTAATCTAAGAACGAGAATCGTTGCAGCACAACGGATGGATACGAAACTTGTAGAAATTCGAATTGAAGTGAGAACTGGAAAATCTGGAAGTTTTAGTGAGGAGTCCGACAACGCCCTCACTTTTGAAGGGAGACTGTGCGTACCAAACGACGTGGAACTCAGGAACGAGATCATGAGTGAAGCTCATGAGACTCCATACACCGCTCACCCGGGAAGCACGAAGATGTATCGAGACTTGAAAAGGTCCTTTTGGTGGAATGGCATGAAGAGAGACATAGCGGCATTTGTGGAGCGCTGCTTAGCCTGCAAGCAAGTGAAGGCTCTACATCAACGACCGTACGGAAACTTGCAACCACTAGAAATTCCCGAGTGGAAATGGGAGCACATCGCCATGGATTTTGTGACGGCATTGCCAAAGACGCAAAAAGGGAATACTGCCATATGGGTAGTTATAGACCGACTCACCAAGTGTGTGCATTTCATACCGATTCTCGTAACGCATGGATCGAGCACGCTAGCTCAGATCTACATAAAGGAAATAGTGCGACTACATGAAGTCCCAGTGACAATCACGTCCGACCGTGACCCGAAATTCACTTCAAGATTTTGGATGAGTCTGTGATAAGGCTAATTTCATGCATCGGTCTAGGGGTTTTATTTCGTGAAATTACTGGGTCTAACGCACGATTTAAGCCAGGTGTGTGAAGGTTTTCGCTAGATCCAGGAAAAGAAAAGGACGCTTACATGGTCCTAGGAAACTGGCGAAAAAATGGACATTATGAAGGAAATTGCTTGACGGAGGAAGCCTCAGAGTTGAAGGGTAGAATAGGGATTTCTACGAAGACTCTAGAAGGCTATGTCCGCATCTATAAAAGGAAGAAGCATGCAAGCTGGAGGGATCTTCTCGGTGGAGACCTTGCTAACAGCCTGTAGCTTAGTCCATTCTCTTCACACTCTTGGGTTCTTTCGGTGGGAAATTCAGGGCACACTAGGGGGTTCACCTCTAGCTTTCGTACATTTTCGATCTGGTTGTAACACCGTCCTTCTTTAGGGCGAAGAAACAATTTACTTTCCACTTTCGTTGCTGCTGAATTCGCCGAGCTTCGCTGTTCGAAGCTCGGTCCTCTTTTGTTTCTGGATATTTCTTACTTTTATGCAAGTTTCGTTTTCGTTTACGTCGATCGTGATGGTTACTGTTGTTTGATTGTGTTTATTTGAATTCTGGAGTTGGATTGTTGGAGTTGGTTGATTTCTGGATTATTGCAGGTTAATGGTTGAATCTGGGAGAATGGAGCTGGTTTGTGAATGAATCGGGGTTTTGTCTGGTTATTGTTGTGGAGTTGTTCGCGATTATTGGAATTTGGCGGTAATCGGAGCAGATCTGTTAGAATCGGAGTTATGGAGTTGATTTAGTTGATTGTTGAGTTTGGATTGCTTGGATCCGGAGTTGATTAAGCGTCCGACGTGATGCTGAGCAGGAGTGTTTAATTTTATGCCGCACTTACGTGTTTTCATTTCATTTCGCCTAGTTTATGTAGATCTGGTGTATTTCCGATTCGTAGCAAGTTTTCGGCGTCCAAATTTCTATATTCTGTTCGAATCCAGGGGTATGCTCTGTTTTCTGCATTTACGCGTCTGAGTTGGTTAGGAAATTGCATAGGTTGGTTGTCTGCAGCTTTTACCATACTTGCTATTTCTGGAAACATGGTCCCCACTGTTAGTTGCTTTCTGTTTAGCTAGATTAGGCAATTGTTTACTTAGTCTAGGGAGTAATTGTGTCTTTCGGATTTGATGTCTGATTCCAGTAAGTTTTCTGTGTCCTAGGTCTAGCGTTTACATTTCTTGCCTAGATCTAGTGATAGTTAAAATCTCAACCCCTTTTGCGTGGCAGCAGCCGTTTGTTTCCATAGTCTCTTAGCACTACTTGCGAATCCATCTCTGTAGGATCGACCCCACTTCCCTATACTAATTCATAGTATTCGGGTTGAGGGATTTATTTTTGAAGGGGAGTCGAGTGTGTCCAACGACAAAAACACTGTAGTTCTCTTGAGTTCCTGGACCCAGTGATCCAGTGGATTTAAGGAGCGTTGTGTCTGGACCGAGCTTTGCATTAATTCTCATATGTGCACACTTGCTTACTCCTGAGTCTAGTCATTCGACATTAGAGTTCGAGCGAAAGACTCTACCACTTCAAATGGCGCCGTTGCCGGGGATGCATGGCGTGCTTAGTGTTAGTGTTCAGAGTCTGTGGTGTAAATAGTTTTGATTTGTTTTCCTTCTCTTTTGTTTACAGTTTATGAGCAGAGGCTCAAGATCTACCTACTGGAGAAACTCATCTGGGTGGAACACGGCCAGTTTGATTGGCGGGTTAAGGATACAGTCTCTACTGTGACCACCAGATCAGGGTTCACCACGGGAGATCCGTTTCCGAGTGAATTTACTAGCGACGAATCTTGGACGTCATCAGGACGCGAAGATCCAGAATCACCACCCGAATCAGAAACAGAGTCAGAAACGGGGGAAGCAGAGGAAGTAGTCATGGCGCAGGTGGTAGACCCAGATCCAGAAATCGGCTCTCTCACTGCCCATTTAGATGGAGAACCAGCTCAAGCTATAGTGATGAATCCACGCCAGAGAACTATCGAGATCAAGACAAACGTACTCGGCATCTTGCCGACGTTCTCTGGGCGTAGAAATGAGTGTCCGTATGAGTTCTTAAATGAATTCAGTAAGTTATGTGGAATTCAGAAGAGGCCGAATGATGCAACAGAGGAGGATTATCGCCTACGAGCGATTCCGTTTACCTTGAAGGGGGAAGCTAATACGTGGCTATTGAGGTTGCCTCCGGATTCTATCCGCACGTGGAGGGACTTCAAGTTAGAATTCTTAGATTATTTCTTCCCATCCAACAAGACGAATGCACTTAAGAAAGAAATACTAGAGTATAAGCAAGATTACGATGAATCGTTGAGTCAGTATTGGTCGAGATTTAAGGGGTTGTTGGATGCATGCCCGAATCACCGAATGATAGAGGCAGAGACCTACTCTCTGTTTTACGAAGGAGCAACTCCCGAGTCAAAGGACTTAATGAACTCCTCGAGTGGGGGAAATTTCACAAGAAAAAGGGGAAGTGAAGCAAGAGAGATCCTAGGGAAGTTGATTGACGCTAAGAAGGCGTACGATAACCCTAGGAATGCAGTGAAAAGAGGATCGGTGCATGTTGTGAGAGAACAAGAAGATGACAAAGTCGAAGCCATGATTGATAGGCTAGAGAAGGCTCTTTTGAACGCGATTGAAAAGACGATTCCACTGGCTTCACAAGGGAAGGAGAAATCTCCTGGTCCAGGAGATAATCAAATGCAACAATATTACGGGACCCAGGAAGGAGATTATCAGGCCCAGGTCAATGCAATGGGAAGTTGGAATCCCGATGGGAGCTGGAATCCAGGGAGACAGAGAGATGCGCCTTGGAGAAACCATCCAAATTTCAGATGGACTGACAATGAACAGAATCAGCCGGCACCACAACAAAGTCAGCAGTTTACACCTCAGCCCGAAAGACAAGGTAACTGGTCAGGAAGGAATCAAGAGGGGCAGGGCAACTGGATTAATCGGAACCAAGGAGACCACCCGAGCTGGGGAAACAGGAATCAGAGCAATCAGGGGAACTCTTATGTACCCCCACACCACAGGAATTTTCAGAACAATTACCAGGGCCAAGGAAATCAATACAATAACTCTTCAGGCGGTCAAGGAAACGCTCGTTAGAATCAAGCAAGTGGACCAACTCTGAGTATAGGGCCAGGGCCCAGTCAACCCCCGAAACCACCAAAGAGTATCGATGATATGGTGCACGACCTCGTCAGTTCTCAGCAACATATGCAAAACAACCTGCAATTGAACAATGACGTAGTGCACAAGCTTCAAGATGCTCAACAGGAACAGAAGGCAGCGATGGATATGCTGGCAAAGCAACTGTCACAAATAGCTACTTCCTTGAGTGATATGCGGGGAAACGAGGGCAAAATTCCTGCCTCAGTAAGGCCACCTGATAGAGGTAATATAAGTCAGATTACCTTGAGATCCGGGAAAGGGTATGATGGGCCAGTGGTAAGAACAAAGGAGGTGACAGATCCCAAAGAAGACAGGGAAGAAGAGGATACAATTCCTAGGCCAAGACACTTGGGGGGGAGTATTCCCTTGGTCAAGGATGACCTTAAGACAGGAGATTTAGAGAAACCTTTGCCTAGATCAACTGAATCATTCTTCCTCGATCCAGAGCCGGAGTTGGAAGATGAGGCAGTGGGAAAAGAAACCGGAGAGTTATCAGCTGAAAGTTCTACCGGAGCAGGAAAGCGACCGAAACCCTTTCCAAGCCGAAGGGAAGCCAAGAAGCAAAAGGAAGAGCCGGTGGACTTCATGGACATTTTTGGGAAGTTGGAGATCAATATGCCATTCTTACAGGCCCTGAAGATGCCAGTCTTTAGCAAGTTCATCAAGGAATTTATAGCTGGGAAGGCTAGACCCAGTGGGAAAATTCTGATAGGCGAGAACGTCTCCGCAGTGATTCAGAAGAGGAGGTTGCCTTCAAAATGCAATGACCCAGGTATGTTCACCTTACCCATCTCTATTGGTGACGTGAAAATCGAGCATGCTATGTGTGATTTGGGTGCGTCGATAAATGTGTTACCACTTTCCATATACAAGAAATTAGTGGGGGTAGGCATGGTAGACACGAAGGTAGTGATTCAACTGGCGGACAGGTCATGCATCTGTCCTGAAGGGGTGCTTGAGAATGTGATAGTCAAGGTACATGACTTCTTGTACCCTATTGATTTCCATGTGATTAAGATGAGTGATAATGAGTCTGCAGAGTCGGGCGGAGTACTTTTAGGGAGACCCTTCCTACGTACCGCTAAGACTATCATTGATGTTTTTGATGGAACAATTTGCCTTGATTATAATGGGGAGAAATACACATTCAGCATTGATGAGGCAATGAAGAAACCTCTTGACGTTGAAAATTTGCATGCTATAGATGTTATTAAGCCTTTGGTCCAAGAATACCTTGAGACGGAATTAATGCAGGAACAGATTGAGAACTCCGAGATGAGTCATGCCATTGATAGAAAAGTGGCCAGTTGGTGTCAAGCAATGAACACAAGTGAGTTATCTGATGAGGAGTTAGCTGAAGCAATTATGGAATTCTGTGCAAATCCGGAGCTAGCTAGGTCAAGGAATACACCTTATGTGGCGAGTGTGGAAGGTTCTGCTGGGTCGAGGAAGGGAATGACAACCGAAACAACAGAGAAAAATCCCTTGCCCTAGGAAAAAGACGTTCCCAAGAAAGAGTTGAAAACGCTTCCACCAGGCCTAAAGTATGCTTATTTAGAGGAAAATGAAACTTTCCCTGTGATTATCAACAGTAGCTTGACCGAGGGACAGGAAGAGGAACTGCTGAAGGTAATCCAAAGAAACAAGAAGGCTATTGGGTGGACACTCTCTGACCTGGTAGGAATTAGTCCAGATTTGTGCATGCATCACATCCGCTTGGAGGAAGGAGCAAAAGCCTGCAGAGATCCTCAACGCAAATTAAATCCTAACATGAGGGAGGAAGTGCTGAAGGAAGTATTGAAACTACTCTCCCTAGGAATCATTTATTCCATACCAGACAGTGAATGGGTGAGTCCAGTCCATATGGTACCCAAGAAGTCAGGAATACAGGTGGTCAAGAACGACAAGAATGAATTGGTGCCCACCAGACTAGTCACTGGGTGGAGGATGTGCATCGATTATAGGAAGTTAAATTAAGCGACCAAGAAAGACCATTTCCCTCTACCTTTCATTGACCAGATGCTGGAGAGGCTAGCGGGCAAGCAATACTTCTGTTTCCTAGACGGGTATAGTGGGTATTTTCAAATCTATGTGGATCCCGAGGACCCGGAGAAGACAACTTTCACGTGTCCTTTCGGCATGTATGCTTACAGGAGGATGCCGTTTGGCCTGTGCAAAGCGCCAGGCACTTTTCAGCGATGTATGATGAGTATCTTCTCGGATCTCCTAGAGGACTGCATCGAGATTTTTATGGACGACTTCACTGTGTACGGGAATTCATTTGACTCATGTTTGGCTAGTTTGGATATAGTATTGAGAAGGTGCCACGAAAAACATTTGGTTTTGAACTTCGAGAAATGCCACTTTATGGTCCCTGAGGGAATTGTCCTAGGGCACGTAGTCTCGGAAAGAGGTATACAAGTAGACCAGGCAAAGATTGAGGTGATCTCAAAACTACCTTACCCGACGAATCAGAAGGAGGTGAGAGGATCCCTAGGGCATGCCGGATTCTATAGGAGGTTCATAAAAGATTTCGCAAAAATTGCTCAGCCACTCACCCACTTGTTGCATAACGATGTTGATTTTGTCTTTGATGAGGAATGCAAAAAGGCTTTTCAGTTGTTAAAAGACAGGCTAATATCTGCGCCTATTATTAGAGTGCCCGACTGGAATCTACCCTTTGAGATTATGTGTGACGCAAGCGATTATGCGGTGGGAGCGGTACTAGGTCAAAGAGTTGATGGGAAAAGCTATGTGATCTTTTATGCTTCAAAAACGCTGAATCAAGCTCAGAGAAATTATGACACTACTGAAAAAGAAATGCTGGCGGTAGTATACTCATTTGAGAAATTTCGCCCGTACTTGCATGGGTCGAGGGTGATAGTCTTCACCGACCACGCGGCTATAAAGTACCTGTTGGCAAAGAAAGAATCCAAGCCGAGATTAATCCGATGGGTGTTGCTTTTGCAGGAATTCGATTGGGAAGTCAGAGACAAAAAGGGAACAGAAAATAAAGTAGCCGATCATCTGAGCAGGATATTTCAAGGGGAGACCGAGGAAGCAATACCGGATGCATTCCCAGAGGAACATTTGTACTACGTGAAAAATTTCCTCGACCTATCAGCTGGGAAGAGATTATGGTGTTAACAGGTCCAGGGGATGCCGAAAAAGGGAAATGTCATCAAAACGCTGAGCCATGGTTCGCTGACCTGGCAAATTACTTAGTCACTGGAGAGGTGCCCAGTTTGCAAGTAATTTCCCGGGCCCAGAAGATGAAATTGAAGAGCGAGGCCAAGTACTATTTCTGGGATGACCCGTATTTGTGGCGAATGGGAGCCGACCAAGTAATCCAGAGGTGTATTCCGGAGTGGGAACAGAGGGATGTGCTGAATCATTGCCATGCTCTAGCATGTGGAGGTCACTTTGGACCTAGGAAGACCGCAAGGAAGGTGTTAGATAGTGGTTTTTACTGGCCTACATTGCATAAGGATGCGTTTGAGTTTTGTCAGAATTGTGAGAGGTGTCAACAGACTGGGGGAATCTCCAGAAGAGATGAAATGCTGCAAGTCCCGGTGATCGTTTGTGAAATTTTCGATGTTTGGGGAATGGACTTCATGGGTCCATTTCCATCTTCATACGGGAATACATACATACTAGTGGCAGTGGATTATTTTTCGAAATGGATAGAAGCCAAGGCGACCACATCTTGCGAAGCTAAGGAGGTATCGAAGTTTCTTAGAGCTAATGTTTTCAATCGGTACGGAGTGCCTAGAGCTATAATATCTGACAATGGGATGCATTTCCGCAACCGGACTATTGAAGCTTTGATGAGAAAGTATGGCGTCCACCACAGATTGTCTACACCTTATCATCCTCAATCTAACGGCCAGGCAGAAATATCAAACAGAGAAATCAAAGCGATCCTGGAAAAAACAGTGAATCCGTCGAGGAAAGACTGGAGCATGAGAATTGATGATGCATTATGGGCATACAGAACAGCGTATAAAATGCCTATTGGAATGTCTCCTTACAGGTTAGTATTCGGTAAGATGTGTCACTTGCCGGTGGGAATTGAGCACAAGGCGTACTGGGCGGTCAAGGAGATTAATATGAATCCTCAAGCTTGTGAGGAAGAGAGGAAACTGCAACTCCAGGAGTTGGAAGAATTGCGACTTGAATCCTATGAGTCAGCAATGTGGTACAAGGAAAAGACCAAGTTGTGGCATGATAAGAATCTCCGGACCAAGGAACTGCAAGTGGGGCAGAAGGTTCTCCTGTTCCAGTCCAGGCTCAAGTTAATGCCCGGTAAGCTGAAGTCCAAATGGACTGGACCATACACTGTTGTGAGTCTGCGTACGAACGGAGCGGGTAGAAATCCAGGGAAGTTTTTCAAACTCTACTCCATTTCTTGTCAATGGCCATAGGGTAAAGGTATTTAGGGATAACTCGGAGATGTGTGTAGTGGACGAAGTTCCACTACGCGTACTCCCTAATATCGCCTGATCATTCTGGGAAGTGAGTGTTCTTGGAGATTTCCTAGGTCCAGTATCGAAGAAGCTTTGTCATGGCCTGGTCTAGGGAATCTTGAGAACACTGGAACATAAATTGTAAATATTTAGTCGCTTTTAGTAAATCAAGAAAACCCAAACAAATCAAAAAAAACAAACAATCTTCCAAAAATATTTTTTTTTTTTTTGAATACCAGGCTTCTTTACGAATGTTTTTGATACTGTCATACCCTAGACCCGGGGAGTCTGGCGTTTCAATTTTTAGTTTAATGTTTTTCTCTAAGTGTGATTTGCAGAAGGAAGTTACTTGGGCAGGGAATTGAGGAGTAAAATTTTGGAGGGAGTAGACACCGGCTCGGATTTCAAAAGACACCTTTATGGGGAGGCGTACGGTCGCTAGCGTCATACCTGCAAACTACCTGTAACAAAAACCGTCCTCGCCCATACCTATCGGATAATAATCGTGTTTTCCTTTTATTTTACTTATTCTCTCTCTCTCTCTACATCCGAAATTCCCCAAATTCTCTCTAGGCTTTCTCTTTTCTAACCCTAATCAAAGTATTTTTCGTCCAAGTCTGTGTAAAAAATTTTTGCAGAGTTCTCCATGGATAACAAGCAAAATGCCGGGACCACCTCAGGATCCGCCGATTCAAGTGCGGCAACGTTTATGGCCGAGCTATTCCAGAAATTCGGGGGTACGGAGAAGGCGATGGAGGCATTCGCCATGTTTGCAACCGCAATGGGTAAATCCGTATAGGCTGCTCCGACTTCTAGTGTACCACAACCGGAGGCCGTTTCCGAACCCATCGCCGAACCTGAAATCGTTCAAGAAGTCATCGCCACTCCAGAACCCACTCCCGTACTAGAGGAGACAGCTGTTCCAGAGACCACCACACAACTGGAGGACGTTCCAGAATCCACGACCACCAGTCCGGAACCACCCACAACAGGGGTTCGCGAAGACGACTCAGATCTGGTCACAGGGTTGGAATTGTTGGCTGTGAACGAACCAAGGTTAGACTCTGCAACTGAGGGGGAAGCCCTTATTTCGATTAGTATTTCCGAGGGGGTGAATCCCGTACTCGCCAGTGAGGAATGTGTTGAGAGAGATGTTCTGAAACCGACTGGGGAAGTCAAAGATTTTGTTGTTGATGTTAGTATTTCTGAGGGGGAAACCCCTGTTTTGAAAGAATCTGTGGGGGGAGAGGCCCCTATAGTTGGTGAAGATGAGGGCGACGAGGCCCTAAATTCTGAACAAAATGTGGAGGGGGATACCCCCGAGAAACCGGTGGGTACTGAGGCCCACGCCGGAGAAGGATTTGAAGGGGTAGAGACCCCTATTTATATTTCGGGGGCAACCCCATTGTTGTCCACGGAGGGAGAAGCCCTCGATTCTGAAGTTGACCAGGAACCCGCAGACGCTGGGGTGGATTTGATTGTGGATCTGACCGAGATCCCAGAGGAGACCGACTCACCGGTAAATCCCAGAGATGCTAGGAGGCGGGCTCGCCGGAGCCTCCTTGATGAGATTGATGAAACAATGGAGCCGACGGAGGAAGAATTGCTAGGTCTAGAGACCGCAGCATCTGAACAAGAGAACTCTCCCAGACCTGGCAGGGGGGAGAGTGATAAGGAGAAACGCCGCCAAGCGGCTGAGAAGAAAAGGAAGGGGAAACAAATTGCTCCTTCCTCGACCAAGAAGGCAAGAGGGAAGTCTACTGAATCCACACTTCCGCCGGCAGCTAAGGTGCCATATGCCGCAGAAACCGAGAGCCCCTCCGAGTCCAGAGACTCGGAAGAAGAACAAGAAGAGGAACTCAACTTTGAGCCAGCCGAAGTGTGGATAACAAACAGCTTGCTAGATGAAATGAGGAAGTTTGACGACCCAAAACGCAAGGCCATTTATAAAGAGAAGAGTACTGAGGGGAAGGTCGCGAAGTCTGGAAAGATGTATAGCTCATCGGAGCTCAAGAAGATTGCTTGCAACGGTGAATTCAGGACTTATATCGACGCCATAGGCTTCGATTGGTTGCTCAAGCACAGTACTGTCGAGGTTCCGATTGACCTGGCCCGAGAATTCTTTTCCACCTTCCGATTTAAGTCCACTACCGATTTGGATGCTGACTCAATTAATTTCAGACTTCTCAATGAGGAACATACGATGAGCATCCGGGAATGGACCTTGCGGATGGGTTTGCTGACACGAACGGAGGACGATGAGGGCCAGTGGAATGCAAGAATGGTGGGTCCGCCGAAAATGACGCCGGGATTCAAAGCGCAAAGCGCATGGGAGTTTTTGACTCACCCGAGGGTGGGTCAGTTAAAACAAGCTTTTCGAAGGCACACCATATTGAGGACAGGATCCTGCGATTTGCCCAGACTTTATTAGTTACAATTTAATGGGCACAGCCAACAACGCTCTGACTACCGCCGATCTGTACTTCACATGGTGCATGGCTACGGGGGTAAGAGTTCACTTGGGCTACTGGATAGCCCAAGCCTGCCATCAAGTGACTGCAAATCCTTCTCGGCACCTATACACATGCCACCTACTCGGGGCTTATCTGCAGAGGAATGTGATCATGAAGTTCCATAAGGCATGCCGAGAGGTAAAGACATGCTCGCCCCCTGAGGTTTTTAACATGGATTATTTTTTCAATAAAGGGTTGCTGATCACACGCGGAAGGGAAGTATGCTTTTACGAGGTTGGGCAGTCAGAGACTCAGGTGAAACAGGAACCCGATGTGGTGGAAGTGAAGGATACTGCTGACATAGAAGCAGGAGCCAGGATAGAAGTAGAGGAAGTGCGAAAGGAGGTTGGTTGGATGAGGTCAGAAATGAAGATGGTTTGGAAGGGATTGTGGCCCTGCGGGGAGAAAGGAAGAAAAGTGTTGAGGCTGAGAGTGTCAGGAAAGAAGTCGCTGGAGTACGAACGGAACTGGAAGAATAAGGACGGAGGTTAGGAAGGTTCGGGAGGGAAATAGTGGCCCTCAAGGGGCGCATTTCTGATCTAGTGGTATCATCGTCCAGATGTACTGAGCGGATGACGGAGGGCATCACACTGATGATGAAGATGACGAAGTGGCTTCAAGCGAAGTTCCCCGAGAACCGACGGGACTTCCTGAACCTAGCGGCGGTTCCAAGACGCCGGGTCAAGGGAATCTAGCTGTGCAGAAGTCGCCACAAGCCAAAGGCCACAGACCACCTCGTCTTCCTCTAGGCCCGTGATTTTGAAGAAAAACCGTACCCTGACCCACAGAAGATCAGAAGGAGACGCCGGAGTCACCGGGCACGAAAGAAAGCTAAGGTGACCCAACAGACAGTGCCACCAAGTCTGCCCTCGCAGGGGCCAGACCCCGAATTAAAATCCCCCAAAACCAAGTAATTCTTTTTCTTTTTTCTGTCTTTTACTTTTCGTTTTTCTTTCGTTTGTTTTTTTTTATGTGCCAGCATGCTTCGTTTGTATATATGTGTATACCTTCCCACACTTAGCCCATTTTTTGGTCTAAGTGTGAGAAGGGGCTTTTGTTTTGCATGTCTTGGTTTGGTATGTTGCGCCTTCTCCCACTTAGCCCGATGTTCGGTCTAAGTTGTGAGAAGTTTTGTTTTGTCATATGTTTTGTTTGTTGTCTGCTGTTCTTACTTCCTTTCCCCCTCTTCACTAGGATAGCTGGGGACAAGCTTGAGTGAAGTGGGAGAAGGGGGGAGTAAGTATGTGTCTGTTTTTTTTTTGTTTTTCTCTTTCTGTTTTAGAGTCTTAGGATGTGTGTTTCGCATGAGCTAGTGAGATAATAAGGCAGGTTTCCCTTAGTAAGAGTGATTGAAGAAAGAACGCAGATCAACTTTGACACCTTCTTCCTTAATAAGCCGAATGTGATCTGAATGAAGTTAGGACGATGGAAGATGCCTTTTGCATTATTCTCCTCATTTCACACTTGCTACTCCTGAGTCTAGTCATTCACATTGATTCGAGCGAACGACCTCTACCACTTCAATGGCGCCGTGGCGGGATGGCTGGCGTGCTTTAGTGTAGTGTTCAGAGTCTGGGGTAATCAGTTTTTGATTTGTTTTCCTTCTCTTTTGTTTACGTTTATGAGCAGAGGCTCAAGATCTGACCTACTGGAGAAACTCATCTGGGTGGAAACACGGCCAGTTTGATTGGCGGGTTAAGGATACAGTCTCTACTGTGACCACCAGATCAGGGTTCACCACGGGAGATCCGTTTCCGAGTGATGAATTACTAGCGACGAATCTTGGACGTCATCAGGACGCGAAGATCCAGAATCACCACCCGAATCAGAAACAGAGTCAGAGAAACGGGAAGCAGAGGAAGTAGTCATGGCGCAGGTGGTAGACCCAGATCCAGAAATCGGCTCTCTCACTGCCCATTAGATGGAGAACCAGCTCAAGCTATAGTGATGAATCCACGCCGAGAACTAATCGAGATCAAGACAAACGTACTCGGCATCTTGCCGACGTTCTCTGGGCGTAGAAATGAGTGTCCGTATGAGTTCTTAAATGAATTCAGTAAGTTATGTGGAATCAGAAGAGGCCGAATGATGCAACAGAGGAGGATTATCGCCTACGAGCGATTCCGTTACCTTGAAGGGGGAAGCTAATACGTGGCTATTGAGGTTGCCTCGGATTCTATCCGCACGTGGAGGGACTTCAAGTTAGAATTCTTAGATTATTTCTTCCATCCAACAAGACGAATGCACTTAAGAAGAAATACTAGAGTGTAAGCAAGATTACGATGAATCGTTGAGTCAGTATTGGTCGAGATTTAAGGGGTTGTTGGATGCATGCCCGAATCACCGAATGATAGAGGCAGAGACCTACTCTCTGTTTTACGAAGGAGCAACTCCCGAGTCAAAGGACTTAATGAACTCCTCGAGTGGGGGAAATTTCACAAGAAAAAGGGGAAGTGGGGAGTGAGCAAGAGAGATCCTAGGGAAGTTGATTGACGCTAAGAAGGCGTACGATAACCCTAGGAATGCAGTGAAAAGAGGATCGGTGCATGTTGTGAGAGAACAAGAAGATGACAAAGTCGAAGCCATGATTGATAGGCTAGAGGAAGGCTCTTTTGAACGCGATTGAAAAGACGATTCCACTGGCTTCACAAGGGAAGGAGAAATCTCCTGGTCCAGGAGATAATCAAATGCAACAATATTACGGGACCCAGGAAGGAGATTATCAGGCCCAGGTCAATGCAATGGGAAGTTGGAATCCCGATGGGAGCTGGAATCCAGGGAGACAGAGAGATGCGCCTTGGAGAAACCATCCCAAATTTCAGATGGACTGACAATGAACAGAATCAGCCGGCACCACAACAAAGTCAGCAGTTTACACCTCAGCCCGAAAGACAAGGTAACTGGTCAGGAAGGAATCAAGAGGGGCAGGGCAACTGGATTAATCGGAACCAAGGAGACCACCCGAGCTGGGGAAACAGGAATCAGAGCAATCAGGGGAACTCTTATGTACCCCACACCACAGGAATTTTCAGAACAATTACCAGGGCCAAGGAAATCAATACAATAACTCTTCAGGCGGTCAAGGAAACGCTCGTTAGAATCAAGCAAGTGGACCAACTCTGAGTATAGGGCCAGGGCCCAGTCAACCCCCGAAACCACCAAAGAGTATCGATGATATGGTGCACGACCCTCGTCAGTTCTCAGCAACATATGCAAAACAACCTGCAATTGAACAATGACGTAGTGCACAAGCTTCAAGATGCTCACAGGAACAGAAGGCAGCGATGGATATGCTGGCAAAGCAACTGTCACAAATAGCTACTTCCTTGAGTGATATGCGGGGAAACGAGGGCAAAATTCCTGCCTCAGTAAGGCCACCTGATAGAGGTAATATAAGTCAGATTACCTTGAGATCCGGGAAAGGGTATGATGGGCCAGTGGTAAGAACAAAGGAGGTGACAGATCCCAAAGAAGACAGGGAAGAAGAGGATACAATTCCTAGGCCAAGACACTTGGGGGGGAGTATTCCCTTGGTCAAGGATGACCTTAAGACAGGAGATTTAGAGAAACCTTTGCCTAGATCAACTGAATCATTCTTCCTCGATCCAGAGCCGGAGTTGGAAGATGAGGCAGTGGGAAAAGAAACCGGAGAGTTATCAGCTGAAAGTTCTACCGGAGCAGGAAAGCGACCGAAACCCTTTCCAAGCCGAAGGGAAGCCAAGAAGCAAAAGGAAGAGCCGGTGGACTTCATGGACATTTTTGGGAAGTTGGAGATCAATATGCCATTCTTACAGGCCCTGAAGATGCCAGTCTTTAGCAAGTTCATCAAGGAATTTATAGCTGGGAAGGCTAGACCCAGTGGGAAAATTCTGATAGGCGAGAACGTCTCCGCAGTGATTCAGAAGAGGAGGTTGCCTTCAAAATGCAATGACCCAGGTATGTTCACCTTACCCATCTCTATTGGTGACGTGAAAATCGAGCATGCTATGTGTGATTTGGGTGCGTCGATAAATGTGTTACCACTTTCCATATACAAGAAATTAGTGGGGGTAGGCATGGTAGACACGAAGGTAGTGATTCAAACTGGCGGACAGGTCATGCATCTGTCCTGAAGGGGTGCTTGAGAATGTGATAGTCAAGGTACATGACTTCTTGTACCCTATTGATTTCCATGTGATTAAGATGAGTGATAATGAGTCTGCAGAGTCGGGCGGAGTACTTTTAGGGAGACCCTTCCTACGTACCGCTAAGACTATCATTGATGTTTTTGATGGAACAATTTGCCTTGATTATAATGGGGAGAAATACACATTCAGCATTGATGAGGCAATGAAGAAACCTCTTGACGTTGAAAATTTGCATGCTATAGATGTTATTAAGCCTTTGGTCCAAGAATACCTTGAGACGGAATTAATGCAGGAACAGATTGAGAACTCCGAGATGAGTCATGCCATTGATAGAAAAGTGGCCAGTTGGTGTCAAGCAATGAACACAAGTGAGTTATCTGATGAGGAGTTAGCTGAAGCAATTATGGAATTCTGTGCAAATCCGGAGCTAGCTAGGTCAAGGAATACACCTTATGTGGCGAGTGTGGAAGGTTCTGCTGGGTCGAGGAAGGGAATGACAACCGAAACAACAGAGAAAAATCCCTTGCCCTAGGAAAAAGACGTTCCCAAGAAAGAGTTGAAAACGCTTCCACCAGGCCTAAAGTATGCTTATTTAGAGGAAAATGAAACTTTCCCTGTGATTATCAACAGTAGCTTGACCGAGGGACAGGAAGAGGAACTGCTGAAGGTAATCCAAAGAAACAAGAAGGCTATTGGGTGGACACTCTCTGACCTGGTAGGAATTAGTCCAGATTTGTGCATGCATCACATCCGCTTGGAGGAAGGAGCAAAAGCCTGCAGAGATCCTCAACGCAAATTAAATCCTAACATGAGGGAGGAAGTGCTGAAGGAAGTATTGAAACTACTCTCCCTAGGAATCATTTATTCCATACCAGACAGTGAATGGGTGAGTCCAGTCCATATGGTACCCAAGAAGTCAGGAATACAGGTGGTCAAGAACGACAAGAATGAATTGGTGCCCACCAGACTAGTCACTGGGTGGAGGATGTGCATCGATTATAGGAAGTTAAATTAAGCGACCAAGAAAGACCATTTCCCTCTACCTTTCATTGACCAGATGCTGGAGAGGCTAGCGGGCAAGCAATACTTCTGTTTCCTAGACGGGTATAGTGGGTATTTTCAAATCTATGTGGATCCCGAGGACCCGGAGAAGACAACTTTCACGTGTCCTTTCGGCATGTATGCTTACAGGAGGATGCCGTTTGGCCTGTGCAATGCGCCAGGCACTTTTCAGCGATGTATGATGAGTATCTTCTCGGATCTCTTGGAGGACTGCATCGAGATTTTTATGGACGACTTCACTGTGTACGGGAATTCATTTGACTCATGTTTGGCTAGTTTGGATATAGTATTGAGAAGGTGCCACGAAAAACATTTGGTTTTGAACTTCGAGAAATGCCACTTTATGGTCCCTGAGGGAATTGTCCTAGGGCACGTAGTCTCGGAAAGAGGTATACAAGTAGACCAGGCAAAGATTGAGGTGATCTCAAAACTACCTTACCCGACGAATCAGAAGGAGGTGAGAGGATCCCTAGGGCATGCCGGATTCTATAGGAGGTTCATAAAAGATTTCGCAAAAATTGCTCAGCCACTCACCCACTTGTTGCATAACGATGTTGATTTTGTCTTTGATGAGGAATGCAAAAAGGCTTTTCAGTTGTTAAAAGACAGGCTAGTATCTGCGCCTATTATTAGAGTGCCCGACTGGAATCTACCCTTTGAGATTATGTGTGACGCAAGCGATTATGCGGTGGGAGCGGTACTAGGTCAAAGAGTTGATGGGAAAAGCTATGTGATCTTTTATGCTTCAAAAACGCTGAATCAAGCTCAGAGAAATTATGACACTACTGAAAAAGAAATGCTGGCGGTAGTATACTCATTTGAGAAATTTCGCCCGTACTTGCATGGGTCGAGGGTGATAGTCTTCACCGACCACGCGGCTATAAAGTACCTGTTGGCAAAGAAAGAATCCAAGCCGAGATTAATCCGATGGGTGTTGCTTTTGCAGGAATTCGATTGGGAAGTCAGAGACAAAAAGGGAACAGAAAATAAAGTAGCCGATCATCTGAGCAGGATATTTCAAGGGGAGACCGAGGAAGCAATACCGGATGCATTCCCAGAGGAACATTTGTACTACGTGAAAAATTTCCTCGACCTATCAGCTGGGAAGAGATTATGGTGTTAACAGGTCCAGGGGATGCCGAAAAAGGGAAATGTCATCAAAACGCTGAGCCATGGTTCGCTGACCTGGCAAATTACTTAGTCACTGGAGAGGTGCCCAGTTTGCAAGTAATTTCCCGGGCCCAGAAGATGAAATTGAAGAGCGAGGCCAAGTACTATTTCTGGGATGACCCGTATTTGTGGCGAATGGGAGCCGACCAAGTAATCCAGAGGTGTATTCCGGAGTGGGAACAGAGGGATGTGCTGAATCATTGCCATGCTCTAGCATGTGGAGGTCACTTTGGACCTAGGAAGACCGCAAGGAAGGTGTTAGATAGTGGTTTTTACTGGCCTACATTGCATAAGGATGCGTTTGAGTTTTGTCAGAATTGTGAGAGGTGTCAACAGACTGGGGGAATCTCCAGAAGAGATGAAATGCTGCAAGTCCCGGTGATCGTTTGTGAAATTTTCGATGTTTGGGGAATGGACTTCATGGGTCCATTTCCATCTTCATACGGGAATACATACATACTAGTGGCAGTGGATTATTTTTCGAAATGGATAGAAGCCAAGGCGACCACATCTTGCGAAGCTAAGGAGGTATCGAAGTTTCTTAGAGCTAATGTTTTCAATCGGTACGGAGTGCCTAGAGCTATAATATCTGACAATGGGATGCATTTCCGCAACCGGACTATTGAAGCTTTGATGAGAAAGTATGGCGTCCACCACAGATTGTCTACACCTTATCATCCTCAATCTAACGGCCAGGCAGAAATATCAAACAGAGAAATCAAAGCGATCCTGGAAAAAACAGTGAATCCGTCGAGGAAAGACTGGAGCATGAGAATTGATGATGCATTATGGGCATACAGAACAGCGTATAAAATGCCTATTGGAATGTCTCCTTACAGGTTAGTATTCGGTAAGATGTGTCACTTGCCGGTGGGAATTGAGCACAAGGCGTACTGGGCGGTCAAGGAGATTAATATGAATCCTCAAGCTTGTGAGGAAGAGAGGAAACTGCAACTCCAGGAGTTGGAAGAATTGCGACTTGAATCCTATGAGTCAGCAATGTGGTACAAGGAAAAGACCAAGTTGTGGCATGATAAGAATCTCCGGACCAAGGAACTGCAAGTGGGGCAGAAGGTTCTCCTGTTCCAGTCCAGGCTCAAGTTAATGCCCGGTAAGCTGAAGTCCAAATGGACTGGACCATACACTGTTGTGAGTCTGCGTACGAACGGAGCGGTAGAAATCCAGGGAAGTTTTTCAAACTCTACTCCATTTCTTGTCAATGGCCATAGGGTAAAGGTATTTAGGGATAACTCGGAGATGTGTGTAGTGGACGAAGTTCCACTACGCGTACTCCCTAATATCGCCTGATCATTCTGGGAAGTGAGTGTTCTTGGAGATTTCCTAGGTCCAGTATCGAAGAAGCTTTGTCATGGCCTGGTCTAGGGAATCTTGAGAACACTGGAACATAAATTGTAAATATTTAGTCGCTTTTAGTAAATCAAGAAAACCCAAACAAATCAAAAAAAACAAACAATCTTCCAAAAATATTTTTTTTTTTTTTGAAATACCAGGCTTCTTTACGAATGTTTTTGATACTGTCATACCCTAGACCCGGGGAGTCTGGCGTTTCAATTTTTAGTTTAATGTTTTTCTCTAAGTGTGATTTTGCAGAAGGAAGTTACTTGGGCAGGGAATTGAGGAGTAAAATTTTGGAGGGAGTAGACACCGGCTCGGATTTCAAAAGACACCTTTATGGGGAGGCGTACGGTCGCTAGCGTCATACCTGCAAACTACCTGTAACAAAAACCGTCCTCGCCCATACCTATCGGATAATAATCGTGTTTTCCTTTTATTTTACTTATTCTCTCTCTCTCTCTACATCCGAAATTCCCCAAATTCTCTCTAGGCTTTCTCTTTTCTAACCCTAATCAAAGTATTTTTCGTCCAAGTCTGTGTAAAAAATTTTTGCAGAGTTCTCCATGGATAACAAGCAAAATGCCGGGACCACCTCAGGATCCGCCGATTCAAGTGCGGCAACGTTTATGGCCGAGCTATTCCAGAAATTCGGGGGTACGGAGAAGGCGATGGAGGCATTCGCCATGTTTGCAACCGCAATGGGTAAATCCGTATAGGCTGCTCCGACTTCTAGTGTACCACAACCGGAGGCCGTTTCCGA
Organism: Salvia splendens; assembly: GCF_004379255.2. Taxonomy (NCBI): domain Eukaryota; kingdom Viridiplantae; phylum Streptophyta; class Magnoliopsida; order Lamiales; family Lamiaceae; genus Salvia; species Salvia splendens. The sequence continues at coordinate 26,947,155 of NC_056047.1, read as the reverse complement.
ACCCATCGCCGAACCTGAAATCGTTCAAGAAGTCATCGCCACTCCAGAACCCACTCCCGTACTAGAGGAGACAGCTGTTCCAGAGACCACCACACAACTGGAGGACGTTCCAGAATCCACGACCACCAGTCCGGAACCACCCACAACAGGGGTTCGCGAAGACGACTCAGATCTGGTCACAGGGTTGGAATTGTTGGCTGTGAACGAACCAAGGTTAGACTCTGCAACTGAGGGGGAAGCCCTTATTTCGATTAGTATTTCCGAGGGGGTGAATCCCGTACTCGCCAGTGAGGAATGTGTTGAGAGAGATGTTCTGAAACCGACTGGGGAAGTCAAAGATTTTGTTGTTGATGTTAGTATTTCTGAGGGGGAAACCCCTGTTTTGAAAGAATCTGTGGGGGGAGAGGCCCCTATAGTTGGTGAAGATGAGGGCGACGAGGCCCTAAATTCTGAACAAAATGTGGAGGGGGATACCCCCGAGAAACCGGTGGGTACTGAGGCCCACGCCGGAGAAGGATTTGAAGGGGTAGAGACCCCTATTTATATTTCGGGGGCAACCCCATTGTTGTCCACGGAGGGAGAAGCCCTCGATTCTGAAGTTGACCAGGAACCCGCAGACGCTGGGGTGGATTTGATTGTGGATCTGACCGAGATCCCAGAGGAGACCGACTCACCGGTAAATCCCAGAGATGCTAGGAGGCGGGCTCGCCGGAGCCTCCTTGATGAGATTGATGAAACAATGGAGCCGACGGAGGAAGAATTGCTAGGTCTAGAGACCGCAGCATCTGAACAAGAGAACTCTCCCAGACCTGGCAGGGGGGAGAGTGATAAGGAGAAACGCCGCCAAGCGGCTGAGAAGAAAAGGAAGGGGAAACAAATTGCTCCTTCCTCGACCAAGAAGGCAAGAGGGAAGTCTACTGAATCCACACTTCCGCCGGCAGCTAAGGTGCCATATGCCGCAGAAACCGAGAGCCCCTCCGAGTCCAGAGACTCGGAAGAAGAACAAGAAGAGGAACTCAACTTTGAGCCAGCCGAAGTGTGGATAACAAACAGCTTGCTAGATGAAATGAGGAAGTTTGACGACCCAAAACGCAAGGCCATTTATAAAGAGAAGAGTACTGAGGGGAAGGTCGCGAAGTCTGGAAAGATGTATAGCTCATCGGAGCTCAAGAAGATTGCTTGCAACGGTGAATTCAGGACTTATATCGACGCCATAGGCTTCGATTGGTTGCTCAAGCACAGTACTGTCGAGGTTCCGATTGACCTGGCCCGAGAATTCTTTTCCACCTTCCGATTTAAGTCCACTACCGATTTGGATGCTGACTCAATTAATTTCAGACTTCTCAATGAGGAACATACGATGAGCATCCGGGAATGGACCTTGCGGATGGGTTTGCTGACACGAACGGAGGACGATGAGGGCCAGTGGAATGCAAGAATGGTGGGTCCGCCGAAAATGACGCCGGGATTCAAAGCGCAAAGCGCATGGGAGTTTTTGACTCACCCGAGGGTGGGTCAGTTTAAAACAAGCTTTTCGAAGGCACACCATATTGAGGACAGGATCCTGCGATTTGCCCAGACTTTTATTAGTTACAATTTAATGGGCACAGCCAACAACGCTCTGACTACCGCCGATCTGTACTTCACATGGTGCATGGCTACGGGGGTAAGAGTTCACTTGGGCTACTGGTTAGCCCAAGCCTGCCATCAAGTGACTGAAAATCCTTCTCGGCACCTATACACATGCCACCTACTCGGGGCTTATCTGCAGAGGAATGTGATCATGAAGTTCCATAAGGCATGCCGAGAGGTAAAGACATGCTCGCCCCCTGAGGTTTTTAACATGGATTATTTTTTCAATAAAGGGTTGCTGATCACACGCGGAAGGGAAGTATGCTTTTACGAGGTTGGGCAGTCAGAGACTCAGGTGAAACAGGAACCCGATGTGGTGGAAGTGAAGGATACTGCTGACATAGAAGCAGGAGCCAGGATAGAAGTAGAGGAAGTGCGAAAGGAGGTTGGTTGGATGAGGTCAGAAATGAAGATGGTTTTGGAAGGGATTGTGGCCCTGCGGGGAGAAAGGAAGAAAAGTGTTGAGGCTGAGAGTGTCAGGAAAGAAGTCGCTGGAGTACGAACGGAACTGGAAGAAATAAGGACGGAGGTTAGGAAGGTTCGGGAGGAAATAGTGGCCCTCAAGGGGCGCATTTCTGATCTAGTGGTATCATCGTCCAGATGTACTGAGCGGATGACGGAGGGCATCACACTGATGATGAAGATGACGAAGTGGCTTCAAGCGAAGTTCCCCGAGACACCGACGGGACTTCCTGAACCTAGCGGCGGTTCCAAGACGCCGGGTCAAGGGAATCTAGCTGTGCAGAAGTCGCCACAAGCCCAAAGGCCACAGACCACCTCGTCTTCCTCTAGGCCCGTGATTTTGAAGAAAACCGTACCCTGACCCACAGAAGATCAGAAGGAGACGCCGGAGTCACCGGCACGAAAGAAAGCTAAGGTGACCCAACAGACAGTGCCACCAAAGTCTGGCCCTCGCAGGGGCCAGACCCCGAATTAAAATCCCCCAAAACCAAGTAATTCTTTTTTTTTCTGTCTTTTACTTTTCGTTTTTCTTTCGTTTGTTTTTTTTTATGTGCCAGCATGCTTCGTTTGTATATATGTGTTATACCTTCCCACACTTAGCCCATTTTTTGGTCTAAGTGTGAGAAGGGGCTTTTGTTTTGCATGTCTTGGTTTGGTATGTTGCGCCTTCTCCCACTTAGCCCGATGTTCGGTCTAAGTGTGAGAAGTTTGTTTTGTTCATATGTTTTGTTTGTTGTCTGCTGTTCTTACTTCCTTTTCCCCTCTTCACTAGGATAGCTTGGGGACAAGCTTGAGTGAAGTGGGAGAAGGGGGGAGTAAGTATGTGTCTGTTTTTTTTTTGTTTTTCTCTTTTCTGTTTTAGAGTCTTTAGGATGTGTGTTTCGCATGAGCTAGTGAGATAATAAGGCAGGTTTCCCTTAGTAAGAGTGATTGAAGAAAGAAAGCAGATCAACTTTGACACCTTCTTCCTTAATAAGCCGAATGTGATCTGAATGAAGTTAGGACGATGGAAGATGCCTTAGATAACCTAGCTGTGCAGCCCTACTATAAAAGTGAGTTATAAGCCTAAACACCTTTTGTGCTAACATAAAAATTGGGCTGCCACTCGATGCTTAGGGAGTAGAGTATGAAGGAGAAAATAAATGGGTTAAGAAGGTATAAGCTGGACAAAGTCCAGGAAATGGAGGTATAAGCTGGACGAAGTCCAGGAAATGGAGGTATAAGCTGGACGAAGTCCAGGAAATGGAGGTATAAGCTGGACGAAGTCCAGGGGAAAAGGGGTCATAATACAGAAAAATGAGGAAAAAAATTATTATAATCCTTAAAGGGCAGAAAAATCGTAGCCTGACCCAGGGAAATGCATAGGAAAGGAGAAGTAAGAAGGGAAAAACTCTCATAACCCGACGCATCAGTGGTATAACCTTAACTGTGGAGCGTTTTGATCCTAGCATCCCTGGTGAGGAATGAGTGATCGAGCGAACCTAACAGATGGGAAATCGATAGGCTATCTTGACAAACTGACGGACCGTTTAGGCAGACAAAGGAAGGGGGGAGATTTGAAGACTGTAATCGATCAGATTGAACTTAAACTTGTGGGGATAGTAGCTTAAAATTCGAAACTAGTTCATGCTTGTTTGTTTTGTTGTGTTTCTGTTTTTTTGTGTTGTTTTCTTTTCCAATTCCGTAGTTGCTTAGGTCTAGGAGTTTGTTTTCATTTTTAGGAATTTACTTGGTAACCATGCATTGAAATTCGCCTTATTCCTATTTTCTTGTCTTTCATACTTGAGGACAAGCATGGTTTAAGTGTGAGCAGTTTGATAAGGCTAATTTCATGCATCGGTCTAGGGGTTTTATTTCGTGAAATTACTGGGTCTAACGCACGATTTAAGCCAGGTGTGTGAAGGTTTTCGCTAGATCCAGGAAAAGAAAAGGACGCTTGCATGGTCCTAGGAAACTGGCGAAAAAGTGGACATTATGAAGGAAATTGCTTGACGGAGGAAGCCTCGGAGTTGAAGGGTAGAATAGGGATTTCTACGAAGACTCTAGAAGGCTATGTCCGCATCTATAAAAGGAAGAAGCATGCAAGCTGGAGGGATCTTCTCGGTGGAGACCTTGCTAACAGCCTGTAGCTTGCTTAGTCCATTCTCTTCACACTCTTGGGTTCTTTCGGTGGGAAATTCAGGGCACACTAGGGGGTTCACCTCTAGCTTTCGTACATTTTCGATCTGGTTGTAACACCGTCCTTCTTTAGGGCGAAGAAACAATTTACTTTCCGCTTTCGTTGCTGCTGAATTCGCCGAGCTTCGCTGTTCGAAGCTCGGTCCTCTTTTGTTTCTGGATATTTCTTACTTTTATGCAAGTTTCATTTTCGTTTACGTCGATCGTGATGGTTACTGTTGTTTGATTGTGTTTACTTGAATTCTGGAGTTGGATTGTTGGACTTGGTTGATTTCTGGATTATTGCAGGTTAATGGTTGAATCTGGGAGAATGGAGCTGGTTTGTGAATGAATCGGGGTTTTGTCTGGTTATTGTTGTGGAGTTGTTCGCGATTGTTGGAATTTGGCGGTAATCGAAGCAGATTTGTTAGAATCGGAGTTATGGAGTTGATTTAGTTGATTGTTGAGTTTGGATTGCTTGGATCCGGAGTGGATTAAGCGTCCGACGTGATGCTGAGCAGGAGTGTTTAATTTTATGCCGCACTTACGTGTTTTCATTTCATTTCGCCTAGTTTATGTAGATCTGGTGTATTTCCGATTCGTAGCAAGTTTCCGGCGTCCAAATTTCTATATTCTGTTCGAATCCAGGGGTATGCTCTATTTTCTGCATTTACGCGTCTGAGTTGGTTAGGAAATTGCATAGGTTGGTTGTCTGCAGCTTTTACCGTACTTGCTATTTCTGGAAACATGGTCCCCACTGTTAGTTGCTTTCTGTTTAGCTAGATTAGGCAATTGTTTACTTAGTCTAGGGAGTAATTGTGTCTTTCGGATTTGATGTCTGATTCCAGTAAGTTTTCTGTGTCCTAGGTCTAGCGTTTACATTTCTTGCCTAGATCTAGTGATAGTTAAAATCTCAACCCCTTTTGCGTGGCAGCAGCCGTTTGTTTCCATAGTCTCTTAGCACTACTTGCGAATCCATCTCTGTGGGATTGACCCCACTTCCCTATACTAATTCATAGTATTCGGGTTGAGGGATTTATTTTTGAAGGGGAGTCGAGTGTGTCCAACGACAAAAACACTGTAGTTCTCTTGAGTTCCTGGACCCAGTGATCCAGTGGATTTAAGGAGCGTTGTGTCTGGACCGAGCTTTGCATTAATTCTCATATGTGCACACTTGCTTACTCCTGAGTCTAGTCATTCGACATTAGAGTTCGAGCGAAAGACTCTACCACTTCAGTCTGCAACGCGAGCTTGGAACTCGATTGAATTTTAGCACGGCGCTTCACCCGCAGACCGATGGACAATCCGAGAGGGCGATCCAAACTCTCAAGGACATGTTAAGAACCGTGGTGCTCGATCGCGGAGGAAGTTGGGAATTAGTGCTACCGCTGATCGAATTCGCTTACAACAACAGTCTCCAAGCAACGATAAACATGGCGTCGTACGAAGCCTTGTATGGAAGAAGGTGTAGATCGCCGCTCTATTGGGACAAAGTTGGTGAACGAAGAGTACTTGGACCTGATGCAGTTAAAGAAATGATTAAAATTTGTTCGACAAATTAGTGAAAAAGAAAATCAAAGAAACTCAGGACAGAGAAAAGTCGTACGCGGATGTCCGACGAACTGGCTTGCAATTTCAAACCGGCGACAAAGTTTTCCTCAAAATATCCCCGTCGAAAGGGATAACGCGTTTTTGGTGTCAAGGGAAAATTAAAACCGCGATTTATTGGGCCTTATGAAATCCTTGAAGGAGTGGGTCCTGTTGCATACCATTTGGCACTACCCCAAAGCCTCGGAAATGTGCACAACGTCTTTCATGTGTCGCAGTTACGGAAATACGTGATCGACCCAAAGCACGTGATCCGCTACGAAGAAGTTGCGTTGAATTCTGACTTGAGCTACGAGGAGAGACCCCAAATGGTCCTGGACAGAAAGGTTCAGAATTTTAGAAATAAATCGATAGCTAGCGTAAAAGTGTTGTGGAGAAACCACTGGTACGAAGAAGCCACGTGGGAACTTGAGGACAAGATGATGGAATTGTACCCGGAACACTTCTCCTGAAGGTACCAAACTTCGGGACGAAATTACTTTTAAGAGTGGTAGGATGTAACGCCCCACTTTCGGAACCCTAATTTGCGAAGCATAAAATTTTTGCATTTAATGCTTTTAATGCCGTGAAGTATGTGAATTAAATGATGAGTACATTAATTGCATATTTTCTGTGTGACCTAATTGTGTTTTGGAATTTAGATTTGATTTGATTAGTCAAATCCGTTGAGCATATGATGTGGCTGTTGAATAGTCAAAGATGTGGAACATATGACGTGGCCATTGAAAGGTCAAAGTGTTGAGAATATGTGGTGGAAGTGAAAATGGTTGAAATTGTGACGTGGCTGTGTGAATAATCTATGCGGGAAGAAATATATTGTGGCGAATTATTTCTTAAGGGATGAGTGAGATTAAATAGGAACATCAGTATTCATTTGGCATTTTCGACCCATGTTATTATTGGAGAAGAAATCCTATTTTTCCTTGGATTTAATTAATTGCTTGGGATATTTATCCAAATTAAATCCAAAATCCGATTATTCCTTATTTTTCTCCATGAGAATTCAACCCCTATGCTTGTTCCAAGGGAGATTTCAAAAATCTCCTATTTATGGGAGAAGGAAATTATTTTATTATATTATGTGATCCCTTATTTATTCCCTTCCATGAATAAATACAAATATACTAGCAATCTTACCATATCTAAGAAGATCTTGACATATCCTATTTAAATTAGGATTTGAATTTAATTCCTTGTGGGAGAGGAATAAAAATCGCCTACTTCCCTATTTTAATGGTGGAAATTGTTATTTTATTCTACTCCGTGAAATACCAAATTAAATCATAGGCTAATTAAATAGCCTTGATTTTGAATTCCTCCTTATTCTTCTCCCATAATTCACACCATTCTACCTCTCTTTCTCTAACTCCACATTATTCATTTAATTAATTATGGAGAATCAAATCTTAGAAATTATCTCTATAAATAAGGGAGGAAAACCCTAACCATAGCCACTAACTACACGCCACTCTCCACTCTCCCACTCTCTCTCAATTTTTCTTTTATCCTTCTCCAAGAATTCTTCATCTTTTTGAGAAGAATTTAAGTTGAAGCCTCAAGAATTGTTGAAGAATCAAAATTTTACTTTGTTTCTACCGATCGTTTCGATTAAGAAAGGTATAATTGAATTTCTTTACCTTATTCTCTCCATTGAAACCTTGATATTGATTCCTTCATGCATATAATGAGTGTAGAGATCGTAGGTCTAAGATTTAATCGGGTGGGATTGATGGTTGCATGAGAAAAAGATATGTATATGCGTTATGGTTGTTTATGAATGAACTTATGGATGATTTGCGGTGAATGCTATGTGAATATATGAAAACATAATGGTGGGATCTTTTTGAAGCATGATTATGTGTTGGAAGCATGAATATATGTGTTTGGATGAATATTTGATAAACCCTAATTCGAAATTTGGAAGCATGACAATTGTGGTGTTCGGACAGTAGATTCCGCCGTGTGTTTGACTGACCAACCGATCTTATTTTGGTGCGAAATTTTAACTGAGTAAACTTCAAGGTGTCTTCTGTGTTGTGTGTAATTTCAGCCTTTTTGGACGAAAGATGAATTTTTAATGAATCTTTGAAGTCGACTGTGCAGTTCTGCCAGAATTTATATTCTCGTCCAGTGATTTTCGTTTTTGATTTGACCGACCTAATGATGTGATTTTGATGTAAACTTTTAACTGGATGATCTTTGATGTGTTTACTGTATTGTGGTAAAATTTTAGCCCCAACGGAGGTCGGACGAGTTTTTAATGATTTTTACAAAATGACTGCGCTATTCTGCCAGATTTCTATCATACAAAAATAATCTATGTTGTTAAGTTTTGAATGATATATACATGATGCATATGTGTTAAGGAACCCATTCTATGATGTAGTGATGTGTTGTTCGTTGATGTAAGCTATGGTGTGTTTCCTTGTGTTGAAGAACGTTTGGGATGGGTAAATTAAAGAGACGATGGAAGGAACGTTAGGGCATGCATGATAATTTTTGTGATGAAAGGCTGATTGTATTGTGGTGTTGACAAGGGTTGTCGTGCGTACGTGAGCACAAGGAACGAGGGTTGCTTTGAGTTGTGTATTGTGTTATCTAAACAAGCGAGGTGGGCTTTCTTTTAAATAAGGACGATGTCCTAAATGTTTTATCGATGGGAATGAAACTGTGTTTATCATGCCTTGTTTAATTTTAACGTGCCTATCTGATATGACTTTATGCCATTATTATTTAAATCGAATTCGGGTCCTCGTAGGGCCGCAAACCCTACTTGGACTAGTGTACACCTATGGTAGATCGTGTGCTAGCGTACGGGTTGGCCGGTCTAGTGACTTGGTTTGTGGCCACATTCTAAGTCAGGTATTGGCAGATATGGTAAACGTCTATGGGAAAATGACTGATCAGTCAACTTTTGAACGATGAAATATTTTGGTAGCTCGGGTCTTTCTAAAAATAAAAACCTCGATGGATACTTGAAAAAGGCATGATAAATAATATTTTGATAAGCTGTTTGCAGCATGAGTCCACTAAGTATTTTATAGTACTCAGCCCTGCATATGTTTTCCCTATGTGCAGGTTGAGCGGCGACGAGAGTATGGTGGTGTTGAGCAAGTTAATCGAAGAATGAATTGTTTATCTTTGATCTGTGAGTGTCGTTGTGTCTTCATACATAACTTCACTCTTCTCTTCGATGCTTCCGCTAAAACCTGTTTTACTTATTGTTTAATCTTGACACTATTTTGAGTTTCGTTTTAGAATCTAAATACATGATACGTTTTGGAGTACGCTGAACCCGTATTATTTTGAATACCAATGATAATAATTGTTTTTCTCCTTTTGGTCTATCTGTCAAAGCGTCACCCTTTTCTCTTGATTTATTGTTCATTTATTTCCTTGGTCAAACCCCTTTTATAAAACCCTAGCCTTTTTCTTTGATTGCGTTTAAGTCCTGTTTAGTCGCGATCGCCGCATTTATTATACCCTAGAAGGGTCGTGACACTATACCCCAATACCTACATTTGAAAACAATATAGGAAAAAGATCAGTTGAAAGCAGCCACAATAAATTAAACAAGCAAAATTCAAAATTCTTGGATTTGCTTTTAAAAGTTTTTTGTTTATCTATTAAAAATAATGATTTTTTTTTTGTTACTGACCCTCTTTGTGAGTCTTTAAACTCGGGTTCGAGGACGTTGGCGATGCCGTTATATGACAAGCCGGCGATCTGGCCCGACGGATTTAGCAGACTGAGTTTAACAATGCCGTTGTCTATCTCCACCTGATTTTTCATTTGTATTTTTAATCATGTTAATTACTTAGAATTTGTGTTTTTGATTCAAAAATTTGTAGATAAGAAATTTTTTCATTTTAGAATTGAAGCTTACAATGCCAGGCGAAAAACGCAGTTGGGGTGGAGAAGATGCGGTTGCTTTGAAGCAGCCTGCATTCATGAGATAAGGTAATAAAAAAAATATGATTTTTTATACATTTTCTCAAAAATCTTTAACATATTCTTTTTGACCATTTATGTTTTGATATACTCCACTATGAAATGCAAACTAAATTCGGAGTATTTAATATGACAATATCTGAAGGTGTAATAAATTGTAAACTACACTACGAAACGCAAACTAAATTCAGATTTTAGTTTGCATTTTGTAGTGAAGATGCAATTCGAAGTATAATAGAACTCACAATAATTATTGGTCTCAAACTATAGATATGTACTCCCTCCTTCCATGATTAATTGACACAAATTTTATTTTTCGTCCTTGCACGATTAATTGACACCCTTACTAATGGATCTCACATTTCTACTAACTTATTAAACTCACATTTTATTTTAAAAGTAGGATCCATATTTCAATATCTTTTTCTTACTCACTTTCCACTATATTTCTACCATCTGAGTCGAGTCAAATATCAAGATTTTAAACAACAAACAACAACATTTTTTTTAATCCATGATACTGATATGCGAAATGGACCAAAATGTGTAAATATAGAAAAATGAATATGGTAACAATATATATAGTTGACTTTTGGTTGTATTAAATTAATCTCATCAACTCATCAAAATAGTTGGTTTAACACCAAAAATAGAAGACTAAAAAATACATGTTGCGTGCTAACCTGTGTGAAGGAATTGCAGTAGTGGAATCGACAAAAAAGAAGAAGAAAGAAAACATGAATCCAAAACATCCCATTAATAAGCAATTTCGAGTCGTCTCCATATTCAATAGCTTCATTCCCTACACAATTAGTAAATTGTATAATTATGCATTTTCGAACAACATATCAAAAGAAGCACTAATTTTTCAAAAACCAGTTGTAAATAAGAGAATTTCATCATAGTATATACGTGCAAGTTATTAATATATTTACCTCGAAAAAATTAAAATGAACCCTAAACAATTAATTTAACTGTCTCTTTTAATTCCTCTTCACGGTTTCTTCCCTTCTATCCCACAATAATTAATGGCTTCATTCTTTGCCATTTCTCAACTTAGATTCTTCCCTTTAATTTTATTGTAAGTGTAATTTTTGTCACTATATTTTTTATTTACTCTAATTTTTGCTGCAATTTATGATCCAAGGAATGAAAGTGCTGATGTTGTCAATAGACTAAATTAAAAATGATAAAGTTGCATATGTTGCCTACAAACTAAAAACTTTCAAGTTACATTTTGTAATTCTTTTATCTTTCTTTGTTACATAAAACTGTTGTACATCTGAATGTTTTAGGTTTATAGTAGAACTGTGATCTTTTAAGTTCTGTGTTATCTACTAATAATTTGTTTTATTTTGACTAAGAAAGGATAAAATTTTTCAAAAAACCAGTTCTAAAAAATACAATAGATAACAATTATCCATTTTAAAACTAGCTTTTTTTCCATGTGATGTGAATCAAATGATGCTAATTCTACTCCAAGATTTCTCCTATTTTTTATATTAAAATCATCTTTCAATTAATCATTAAAGTTTGATTATTATATATTAGTTGATAGATATACATGTGGAGTGACTACAATGAGCAAAAGCGGTGGGGTCTGATTCAAAGTGTTCGTTTCCTATTAAGACAATGTCCAAATTCTTTTATCTTATCACCGTTATCTTTGTCTTTGAAATAGTTTCATGTGGGTACCTTGTATGCCTCAATCGGAGCTCGGATGAAAAAGTTATGACCATTTGACAAAGACTGCGCGGAGCAGTGCAAACCCGGCGAAAACGCCAGGGTCCAGTAGAAACGCCCGGTTTGGCATAAAAAACGCCCGGGTCGGGCGTTTTTCTCGGAAACTGCCGAATTTAGTCTTCAAATTGGTTTCGGGAGCAGTTTTTGGGGATTTTCAGATATTCCAGACGAGAAAGGAGGGGAAAAGAGAGGAGAAAGGAAGAGAGGAAGATTGGAGGTGCAATCATTCAACTTCCATCATCCCCAAGAAGATTTGCTACCATCTACACATCAATTTCATGAGTTATATGGTTCTTCTTTATTGGTTGTGGATGTGTAACTAAACTTTTACGTTGCTCCTAATTTGTGAAAGATGTGAATTACTTTTGGATTCTATGGATCAGTATTAATTTAAAAATAAAAAAAATAAAAATAAAAGAGAATGAAAGTGCTGATGTTGGTGAATATATAATAGCCATCTACGTGTTTTATTTAGAACTGTATCTGATACTATACGATATTTAGGCGTTTAAATGATAGCAAATGGAATCATTTTTTAAATAAGGTCGAGAATATTTTTTAATAAATGCTTGGTTCCTACAATTTTATCAACGGAATATTTTTCGATTTTTTTAATTTATAAGATTTGAAAGTTTTTTGGGGTCATAGCTATATTTAAAGTTTCTACATTTTATATGATCTTTGGGCATTAATTTCATGTTTCTTTGCTTGATTGCAATTAATATAGCAGTACGTATTTTTTAATAATAGACCAAATCCAACTGCCATCGGTTAAATTGACACCAAAATTTTGTAAATAAGCACAATTTAGAATGTAAAAAACAGTAGAGGATAAATTATTTTAATATTTTATTTTTTTAGGATACTTTTATTTATGTCCTCTAACTTTATTGGGATATAAGAACAAGGACTTTTTTTAAACTTTAGTAATATATTTAAAAACACAAATTAACAAAACATGTCCTTAAAATGTTTACTGTTTTTTATAGTGCATTTATTAATTGTATAACTATTTGGCTTGGATTTTTTTACGTAACTTTTGAAAAAATCAATATAGATCAATAATCTGAGAACTTGATATGTTGTTAAGAGAAAAAAAAATTATATACTATATATATACGCTCTTCAATTTTTAATCTAATAAGAGTGGTTTATATCTTTTTGGTGAACGGATTCCTTTACAAATTAATTAATGTATAACTAATTGGCCCCTTCTGCTGCAACTGCAGGGGAAACTACGTCATTATTATGTTAGGAAAATATATAATTAAATTTATTCTTGAAAATCACCATTATTATTAAAAGATTCGCATAAAATTAATTATTCACAATATTTAAATGGAATAAGTTTAATTATTTCCATTTTCTTTAAACTATCAAAAGGTATAAATGAATTATTTCACTTCTTTTTCTTTATAATTTTGAAACTAGGTAAAATACTCCTTTTATGTGGAACTTGTCTTGTATCACCCCATATATATATATAAACGATTACATACCTTTTTTTAAGTTTTTAAAAAAATTAAAAGATTTATTAAAATTATTTATTTAAATTTATGAAGTATTTCTTTTAAGATTTTGTTTTTAAATTTAGAAAAATGAAAGATAATTATTAGAAAAAAATTAACATTTTCCCTTTGAAACTGAGTTAGAAAGTTTATTTTTTACATTTCTTAATTGGAATGGTCAAAGTCAAACGAAAGTGAAAGTGCAATTAAATATGAAAACCCCTTAAATTGTGAAGTGACGAAAAATAACAAATTTGTATATATTTATGTAAATTATCATTGCTCCTTAAAATATTGTTATCTAGCTATAAAATACTACTCCATTTGTCTGTGAATAAGAGTCTCGTTTTTCCATTTTAGTTCATCCGCAATTAGGAGTCTCGGTTCATTTTTACCAATTATCATAAATGGTAATAGTGTCATACCTTCCACTAACTCATTCAACTCACATTTCATTTAAAACCAATATATACAAGTAGAACCTCTATTCCACTAACTTTTTTTCCACTCACTTTTCTTAACATTTGTTAAAACTCATGTCACCAAGAAATGAGACTCATAATGGTGGACGGAGGGAGTATATAGTATGTGACATAAAAATTTCACCAATTTTTTACTCCGTTTCATTTCAATTAGATGAACGGAGGGAGTATATAGTATGTGAGATAAAAATTTCACCAATTTTTTACTCCGTTTCATTTCAATTAGATGAAGATAAAGTTTAACAAAACATAGTCGACCATTGTGGCTGATCCAGAACCAAAATATGGTAGGGCTGAATTAAAATATTAAAAAAATGAGTATAGTTCTAAATAATAAAAGTAAATAATATATTAATGAAAATATAACAATACAAAAGTAATATAAATAAAATTGTAAATATTTAGACCCCATAAAAATTTAAATGCCTATTTTGATATACAAATAATAAGATGCAAACATATACTAAAATAAGTATTTCATAGCAATAAAGAAAATGTACCAAATATTTAAAAAAATTACTTAACTAAAAATTAAATAATACAATAAAATAATGTATATAAACTAATAAAAATATAGATTCATAAAGTATTTTAATGGTTTAATTTGGTAATAAGATAATAAAGAAAGCTTGATTTGGTAACATGAAGTACTACATCCGTCCCATAAAATACTCCCTCCGTCCCGTAATAGAAGTTCTATTTAGTTATAACACGAATTTTAAAAAATGTAAAGAAAGTGGATTGAATAAGTTAGTAGAATATGAGTCTCACTTATATATATATATATATGGGAGCGTTATTCTCCTATTCATCCCTGAGATCCTTTATTCTTCTTAATATGGGCCGTTAGATCTCATTCATCAACGGTCCAGATGATCTGCATTATTATACTATAATGGTGCATTATTAGTCGGTGTGCATTATTCAACTGAAAATCTGCATTATTACATAATAATGGTGCATTATTAGTCGGTGTGCATTATTCAACTGAAAATCTGCATTATTAAATGACACGTGGCACCAATCTAACCGTCGGATGACAAAATCGTGGGGTTGAGATTAAAAAGAACAAAGAACAAAAGATACAAAAAGGAAATGAATACATCCCTATATATATATATATATAGGATAGTGATCAAGATATAACTAATCTTAAGTGTATAACTAGAGAACAAATCTCAGCCACACATCTTAATGGAATAAATATTATTTATTTTAATTATAGAAAATATGCTGAGGGTATTTTTGGAAATTACATTATCAAATTTAAATCAAATTATCCAGCCAAGTGCGACAAGGCCAAGGCCGCCAGCTCCTCCGTCGACCTCCTCGGCGTCGCCTCCGAGTACGGCAAGCTCAACTCCACCCAGCTCTTTTCTGTGGTGATCGTGGATCCGATTGATTGATAATTTGATGGTTTGACTTGATCCGAATTTTGTTCTGTTTTGGTCGGATTCAATCCTTAATTACGGATCTCCGATTGTTAGTTTTAGCTGTTTCATTGATTTTAGCAGGTTTTTCACATTATGATCTGTTTTTTGCTTGATTGTGTGTGATTACGTTTATTATTGTGATGGAAGAGTTGTTGTAGGCTATGTTGAGATTGGAATTTTTGGGGGAAATAATCATGGAAGTACTTGTTGGCTGCGTTACTTCCTGATTTGGGGAAATGAGAGTTTCTGTGAGCTATGTTGATGGATCTTCTGGATTCAACTAGCTAGCATCAAATCACATGCCATGTCATTTGTAATTTGAAATCGTCCGATTATGGAGCTGTAACGTCTTCGATCAGAATGCTGAAATTGAAAACAAATTGGACAAAAATCATGGAACTAAATAATTTGGAACTAAAAATGCTGAAACTGAATACAAATTTGATGTAATTGGGATCAAAACTGAATATAACGAAACACATCACTCTTAGCGTGATTTTACTTCACTCTTGTTTACAAAATACATCACTCTTATTCTGATTTTACTTCACTCTTGTTTACAAAACACATCACTCTTATTGTGATTTTACTTCACTCTTGTTTACGAAACACATCACTCTTATTGTGATTTTACTTCACTCTTGTTTACAAAACACATCACTCTTATTCTGATTTTACTTCACTCTTGTTTACAAAACACATCACTCTTAGTATGATTTTACTTCACTCTTGTTCACAAAACACATCACTCTTACTGTGATTTTACTTCACTCTTGTTCACAAAACACATCACTCTTACTGTGATTTTACTTCACTCTTGTTCACAAAACACATCACTCTTATTCTGATTTCACTTCACTCTTGTTCACAAAACACATCACTCTTATTCAGATTTTACTTCACTCTTGTTCACAAAACACATCACTCTTATTACGATTTTACTTCACTGTTATTTACAAAACTCATCACTCTTAGCATGATTTTACTTCACTCTTGTTTACAAAACACATCACTCTTAGGCATGATTTTACTTCACTCTTGTTTACAAAATACATCACTCTTAGGCATGATTTTACTTCACTCTTGTTTACAAAACACATCACTCTTATTCTGATTTTACTTCACTCTTGTTCACAAAACACATCACTCTTAGGCATGATTTTACTTCACTCTCGTTTACAAAACACATCACTCTTGGCATGATTTTACTTACAAAACACATCACTCTTGGCATGATTTTACTTCACTCTTGTTTACAAAACACATCACTCTTGTCATGATTTTACTTCACTCTTGTTTACAAAACAAATCACTCTTAGTATGTAATTTGACTCGGTAAATTTGCCACGATTGTGAATTTAAAAATATTAAATTTATTTTCTAAGAAATGAACTTACATATTTTGATTCATATATATTGGATTGATCCACGTAGGAGTATTTTTTATGAATTAATAATTGATAAAATCTTCGAACACTATTTGACAACCAACTACCCAGTTTGCTCTTAAATATGTATTTCTTCTCTTTCTCTATCTAAAAAGACACAATTGAATTGCACAAGAAGAGGAAGAAGACAAATCCTCACTCTGCT
Organism: Salvia splendens; assembly: GCF_004379255.2. Classification (NCBI taxonomy): domain Eukaryota; kingdom Viridiplantae; phylum Streptophyta; class Magnoliopsida; order Lamiales; family Lamiaceae; genus Salvia; species Salvia splendens. The sequence continues at coordinate 26,930,586 of NC_056047.1, read as the reverse complement.
CATCAAAGATCCTCCGAATTTACACACACACTCATGATTTACACACACACGCAACCTTCCTCCTCCCCTTCCTCTCTTTTCCTCTTTTTGTTGCTCTTTATCACCAGCGTGTTTTCCTCCTCTACCATCACCTGCAGCAATTCCGCACCAATTTCATAAATACCTTCAGCTCGAGCGAGCTATTTCGCATCAATTTCATGAATTCCTAAAGAAATTTCGTTTCAATCAAGCAACGGAGCTTAATTTCTGGTGAATTTCCAAAACAGAGAAGAGGAGAAGAGAGAGGAGTAATCGCGGTTCTTTTTCAAATGAATTCAATTTGCAGACGAAATCTAATTTTGGCTATGCAATGACTATTATACCCCCGCCTTGTTATTGTGGAGTAAATTTATGATTGGGATAACTAATTTCTCCTTAAATTCGAAAATTAATACTAGCCCTTGATTTTTTTGATCTTGTGGCTATTATTTGTTCTCTAGTTATATGGTTAAGAGGTGTTTGCCATAGATCATGACCCTATATATATATATATATGACTGTGATCAATACCAAACCACTCATAAACCTTAAACGCCGAACAACATCATTATATGATAACCTGGAGTTCATTATAATGAACTTCAGATTTCTAAACTATGCATGATGATGTAATTGTTTTTAAATCTCAGAATTCCCTATAATGAACTACAAATAAAGTTGTAATGAACTCCGCGTTATTATATAATGATGTGTTTGGCGTTTAATGTTTTAAACTAGTTTGGTATATAATACAACCACATATATATATATATATATATGTATATATTAGTTTTATAAGAAAATAAGAGTGAAATAAGTTAGTGGAATGTGAGGCCTACTTATCATTTATGGTAAAAATAAAATAGGACTCTTATTGTGTTATTGTGGAACAGACTGAAATGGTATAAGTTGTAAATAAAATAAAGTGTAGGAGTAATATGTTGTTTAACTATTCTAGAATTAGAAAGTATATATTTTTTAGACACAGACTAATAAGGAAATAGTTAATAAATTTCAGGGATGGAGAAAGTATTTTTCTACACATGGTGGGAGCGATTTTACTATTTTTAACACTATCCTAAAAGATATTTAGGCTCTCCGGATGGCCAAGAGGGAGCGGAGGCCGCCTCCCTGATTCCGCCATTGTATATGTGTTTGTAACCTTACTAATACAATAAGGAACCTTACTAATAAAAAAAGGAATCTTAGAATGGTAAGTGTGTATTATATTATAAATATGAGCAATGAGTATGGCACGAGAATTAAGATAAAATTAGTAAAGTAAGAAAGAGGAGCAGAATGGTATGGTAAAGTAAGAGACAGAATGAGAATGCTAGTTAAAGTAGTGTTATTGGATAGTTAGACCTATATTATTAAATTGATTTCACTTTTCAAAAATGGAATGCACATCTTTTTGTGGGACAAATAAAAATAGAAAGTGCACATATTTTTATGGGACGGGGGTATCTTACCATGATCTCTATTATTTTTCTTTCATTTTAGAAGAGCATATGTAATTGCAAACCACAATTTAATTGATAAAATGGTACTTCCTTCTCCCATCATTACAACTGATTCTGCTTAAGGGCCTTTTTTTTTAAGAATAAGTATGGAAGAATAAACACCAACGATCGTCTCTTTAGACATGGAATCCAACGAGTTGAGGATGATAGGTGTACCCTTTCAAGGAGGAATGAGAGACTATTGAGCATCTCTTTTCAGCTGCAAGTTCTCCTCCAGCTTGTGGTATTTTTGTTGCTCTCAATGGGGTATCTCGTACTGCATCTCAAACCATGCAATGGCAAATCTACTCTCATGGCGTGGTACACTGCTCACAAAGTTTGATATGAAATCTTGGTTGTCACTGTTCTACGTTATTATTTGGACAGTTTGGGATATCAGGAATAAGGTTGGTTTCCAAGGCCTCAATCCGAAATGGGAGCTTGAGAAAAAAAATGTTGTTTTGGCGCCTCAGCATGTGGACTCGGGGTTGGTGTCACGATTTTCCCTTCTTGTTCGGATAAATTCTTGATAATTTGAAGGAAGACATGAAGTGGGCAGGTTCGTGTCAACCTGAGGCTAGGTGGTAAGCTTTTCGTGGCTTTCTTGACAATGGTTTTATGGTACTTTTTACTTGTCGTAGTTTTTCTTTTCTAACTGTGTTTGGGGAGGAGTTTGTTGCTCCTGTTGAAAGTTGATTCAATTATTCTATAAATATTAGATAAGCTAGGAGTTGGTTATTATTAGATTATGATAATGTCAGTTATGGAAGTTATGGATATCAGTTATGGATACAAGTTAGGAAAAGTAGTTATTCTTAGCATTATAAAGTGTTGCTGTATATTACGTTTGTACATATGTGTTTTATCAATAATAGAACAGAAGTTTCCAGCCTAATCCTTTACTTTGATATGATTATACCACAATAAGTGGTATCAGAGAGATTAATATTTCCATGTTTGATCCCCACCCAAATTAAAAGGAAAAATGGCAGGCAATGGAACAACATCTACTTCACAGTCCCAAATTCCAAATTTTAGGGAAAATAAATATCATCTATGGAGTTCAAAATGAAGACTATGTTCAAATCCCAAGAACTGTGGGATTTGGTGGATAACGGTTTTACTAAACAGAATCCGGCACACTGAGGGAGAATCGCAAGAAAGATGCTAAGGCCTTGTTCTTCATTTAGTCTGCGTTGGAAGATGATATATTTCCAATGATTTCGGCAACAAATACAGCCCATGAAGCATGGGAAATACTAAAGCAGGAACATTTGAGTGATCAGAAAGTAATTAAGGTACGATTGCAAACGCTTCGTTGCAGTTTCGCTGAATTAATGATGGGTGAGAAAGAAACTGTGCAGAATTATTTGTCGTGAGTGACTGAAATTGTCAGTCAAATGGGATCCTATGGTGAAAGTATCAGCGATGAACAAGTTGTGGGTAAAGTTTTAACAAGTTTGAGTGAAAGCTTTGATTATCTTATTCCTGCCATTGTGGAGTCAAAGGATCTGTCCACTTACACATTTGATGAATTGATGAGTTCTTTGTTAGCCCATGAAACCAGGGTGAGAAAACCTTGTGATAAGGTGGAAGAGAAGGCATTTCAAGTAAAAGGAGATTCTTTTTATAGAGGAAAGATTGAAAATTCAGGAGGCCGATACGGTAGAGGCGGATTTCGCGGTGGATTTCATGGCCGAGGACGTGGCAGTGGCAGAGGACGCGGACGCCAGGATGAGGGACGTCAAAACATATAAGGTATTCAATGTCATTATTGCAAGAAGAATGGACACAAAGAAGCTTTCTGTTGGAGTAAGCAAAAAAGATGAACAAAAGGCAAATTTCACAGAGAAAGTGGAAGAGGAAAATAATCTATTCATGGCACACACAAATATAGTTGCTGATGCAAATGAAAGAATGTGGTTCGTGGACAGCGGGTGCTCAAATCATATGTCCGTGTCAAGGTCATTATTCAAAGATTTTGATGAGAAGCAAAAATGGAGAGTGCGTCTTGGAGAAGATAAACAAGTCTCTACTGAAGGCCGAGGTGCAGTGGCTATCAAAACTGTTTAAGGTGATGTCAAACTTATACCAGATGAGCAATATGTGCCTAGCTTAGCCCATAGTTTACTAAGTGTTGGTCAATTGATGGCTAGTGGATATTCTATTGTGTTTGATAAAAAGACTTGTGCCATTGTTGGTAGTGCACTAGTGGCTTAAAGTGACAATGAAACTAGACTGTGGCATTTTCGTTATGGGCATTTGAATGTGAATAGTCTAAGGGTCCTAAATCAAAATGAGATGGTTATTGGATTGCCAAAAATTGGAGAACATGTCTTTTGTGAAGGGTGTGTGTATGGTAACCAATGCAGGCAGCCCTTTCTCTCCGGGGGAAGGCATGGAGAGCGTCACATATTTTGGAGTTAGTACATGTTGATTTATGTGGGCCAATGCAAACCGAATATATTGGTGGAAGTCGATATTTTTTGCTATTTACTGATGATGACTACACTCGGATGAGTTGGATATATTTCTTGAAATTAAAATCTGAGGCATTTGAACATTTAAAGAAATTTGAAGTGTTGGTGGAAAATCATAGTGACAGGAACTTGAATGCTCTTCGTACTGATCATGGTGGTGAGTTTCTAGGTCATGGATTCACAAGCTACTGTGAGGAAATGGGATACGCAGAGAGCTAACGGCACCCTACACGCCTCAGCAAAACGGCGTGGTGTCTCTAGAAATATAGAAAAGAATACCAAAATTACCAATAATTATTGGATATTATATAACATAATGATTTCTATAGCGATATAAAATTTTGGATTTCTTTATCACAATTCCAAATTCGAATAAAATAATATTGGATAGTCAAACTTTTTTAATTTTGAATTCACTTTTTTAATTTTTAATTTTCCATTTTGGTTAGTCCCTTATTAATTATTGCACTTCATTTTTACTACTTTTGGTACTGGTCCACATATTCCACTAACTCAATTCCACTTATATTTTATTATAAAAATAATAATATATATAAAAATAGGACTCACGTACCACTAACTTTTTTAACCCACTATTTTTTTACATTTCTTAAAACTTGTGTCAGGTTTAAGTGGGATACATATTATGGAACGGAGGGAGTAATATCTACTCCTGATATTTAAATTTCAGTCAGTAAAGCGGTTATTTATAGCTTTCATAAATTAAAAAGATGGCGGCCCCTCTAGGCGAAGATAATCATACATAACTCCGGTGAAAGGATTGCCGACTTTTGATTGCCGGAGATAGATTGTATTGTTTCCTTTGATAATCATTTTTTCCCATATATTCACATTAAATAGCCAATATCTCCCATGAATCATGTCTTGCTATTGTATTGTCACTGCCTATAACTCCTGTCCTAAAATAGGGCTTACTCTTTGGATTATTGTATTGTCAATGCCTATAACTCCTGTCCTAAAATAGGGCTTACTCTTTGGATTGTTGATTCTTACCTGCAAATATCCAACAAAAGTATTTAATACTCTCTGCATCCCCATAAAAATAAGGACACTTTCCATTTTCACTTGTCCTATAAAAATATATCATTTTTATTTATGAAAAGTTCCTACAAACTCATTACCCATATATATCAATTTATTTATAACTTATACCACTATGGCTCACCATGAAACACTAATAATAATATGGTATCATTATCCACTAACCACTATTTTAACTATCATTTTCCTCATTTCTCTTACGTTATCAATTATGCGTTCATTCGTGTGCTGTCCCAAATGTCTTTAGTTTTTTTATGACAAAGGGAGTAAATTGAAACCACTAATTGAAGTTAGTACGTAGAATAGATGGATCATACTTGTAAGTTGGCAATGGTAGCAGACGCAAGAGCTATCCTCAGTGTGTAGTTTACTGTCCTCACCACATCATTTCTAAGATTGAATTTTATTTGCCACGTTGTTGCTTCGTAGGTATTTTTGGTTGTTTTCCTGCAAATTAGTTTTATCACTAATATTGCAAAATATTGCAAAATATCACAAATTAAAAGGAAAGTTTTGTGTATTAAATATTAGGAGTAAAATGAATGACTTAATCCATGCTATACATCAAATGATGCAATTAGACTTGAAAATACATATCAAAGAAAATTAATCAGGTAGCTGCCTAGTTCGCTAAAGATAATCTTAGATTAAATGCAGAATTTTTTTTATTTCAATTTCCACCTAGAGAGGTTGTTAAACTGCTTCTAAAAAATGTTATTGGTGTTTCCCTGTCAAAATTTGTTAGACATTCGTAATTTAACGTAAAGAGCTACGCCTTTTTTAGCACCAACAAAAAAAATAATAAAAACCTTTAAAAAAGAATAATCAACCAAAATAGAAAATATAGTACTCCCTCCGTCCCATTGAAGATGACCCACTTTCCTTTTTGGTTTGTCCCAATCAAGATGACTCATTACTTAAAATGGAAATCCCTTTATCTCTACTTTATTCCATCGCTCTTACTTTACTCTCTCCACTTAACACACAAAATAAAATTACATAAAATCACGTGCCGCCCAAGGAAGGGGTCATCTTCCTTAGGACGGAGGGAGTACTACCTATTAACCTGCGCAAAAAACCAATCTTTTTGGTAGTTACTCTTTCCAACTGTATAAACTAGATCATTTCTAGGATATTCATCCGTGTACCTGTTAAGGAATGCCTTTCCTTAACGGTCGGAATCCTCACAATCAAGAAACAGAGACCGTAGTCGTCGAGCGCCCAAGAGGTTTGTGTCGGCGATGACGTCGGTCGAGGGGGGGTGCTGGGCGCGAGAGAGGTTCTCGTTGGCAGCATTGATGATAGTTTCTTGAAGCACAAAATAGTGAGCCAATTGAATAAATTCCTATATTGATCGACTCCATATTATGGAAGACTCCACACATATTATAAATATGTGTGGATACAAAAAGATATGCTAAATCCCTATAATATCTAAACAAAGAAGATATGTTAAATCCCTATAATATCTAAACAAATTAATAATAATAGAAATACGCGTATCAACTCCCCCACAGTTAAAATCCACCTTGTCCTCAAGGTGGGAACCATGACACCACGAAGAGTCCCTCCGGGATCAAACGCACAAGACTGCCCTCTCTTTTTCAATATTTTCTTTGTGTAGCTGATTGCGGTCTTCTTCGTAACCAATTTTACAGTCTTGACTCTAATCTCATCCTCAAATAACCTTCTCTTCTCTTCCATTTCCTCTTCAAGGTTGTACTTTTGTATCTCAAAAGCAGCCTTGTCCATCTTCGCGATTTTGCTCTGCTTTTCAGGATGCATACTTAAATCCTTTTCTTTCGACTCCAAACTAGAATCAAGAGCTTCAGGTTTCATCTCTTTCTCGATCAGCCTCATAAAGGTGTTGTTGACCTCATCTTCTCTTTTGATAATAGAGTCATTCTCCTTCCTTATCTCTTTTTGATTCCACACATTACTAAGTCCTATCGACTTCTCTTCCCTCTTCTCTTCACCATCGTGCGAGTCAATTTTCCACTCCTTATTCCTTGAGCTTGAGACACCCGCTTGCGGTTGACGAGGAGAGGCGCATAATGGAGCTTTCACGGACATCGATAGCAAGGGCTGGCAAGGGCTCGGTGCGGCGTAGGGAGGAAGCTCAATAGTCGATGTTGTACTTGGCTGCTGTAGCTGACGATCTGACCATAGCGGTGGCTTCTGGTCGAGCACGAGCTACGGGCGTGTGGGGGTACGAGAGCTTGGGAACGTGGGGCGTTGGTTCCGGTTTTGGGGCTGCTGGCACAACAGGTTTGGGGGAGTCAGCTGTGGTGGATGTTCTGGCAACGGGGGAGCGCGAATCTTTCCAACACGGCGACCGGACGTTTAGGAGGGCAGATCCCAGCAAGTCTGGTTTTTCGCAAGCAGAAACGGCTGCTGGTGCGATTCTGGCGAAGACCAACCCGAGTTCAGGCTTTGGCGAGCGTAATGCGGCTGTCGGAGTGGTCGTTCCTGCTCCGCGAACTGATCCCCAGAGGTGAAGGCGTTGCGCGGAGGCCGGTAGACCTTCTGTCGGGCGGAATACCATCTGGAATTAGAGCACGTGTGTGGCGGCTCGTAGTAGTCGCTGAGCCCTCCAGGTGGCCGGTAGGCATTCCGTCAGACGGAATACCGGCTAGAATTAGAGCGCTCGTGCGACGGCTTGTAGTAGTCGCTGAGCACTCCAAGTTGTTCCCAGTCTGAACAAGAATACGGCTGCGGGCCGTACATATCTGGGCTGAAATACGATGACGGCCCAGAGGTGTAAGGAGGTGTTCTAGGCCGCGACTGACTGTGGGGCAGATAGCGGCGGGTTCGCTGCGAGTACATCGGGTCTGGAGTCTGATGAGGCGGAGGCTCCGGCAGCGGAGGCTCACGAAGTTTACCAATGTGTCGATTGGTTATGTCCAACCGGGTCTCCAAATTGTCAATCGCAGCATGTATGCGATCAAACAACTTGGTTGTATAGGAGTCTTCCAAATTTGGCATCTCAAAGTCTTTTACGGATGCAAGAGGTGGCAATGGTGATAATGGTGAAGAACTGACAATATAAAGAAAATGATGTGGGTGTGTTTTCTTCGCCGTAGAAATTGACCTCTAATTAGGGTGAATGGATGCGGAGGGTGAGAACCGATGAAAGCACCAGTTGTTAAGGAATGCCTTTCCTTAACTGTCGGAATCCTCACAATCAAGAAACAGAGACCGTAGTCGTCGAGCGCCCAAGAGGTTTGGGTCGGCGACGACGTCGGTCGAGGGGGGGTGCTGGGCGCGAGAGAGGTTCTCGTCGGCAGCGTTGATGATAGTTTCTTGAAGCACAAAATAGTGAGCCAATGGATAAATTCCTATATTGATCGACTCCATATTATGGAATACTCCACACATATTATAAATATGTGTGGATACAAAAAGATATGCTAAATCCCTACAATATCTAAACAAAGAATATATGTTAAATCCCTATAATATCTAAACAAATTAATAATAATAGAAATACTCGTATCAATACCTATCCCATAAACCGTATTGTCTGTACCTGGATTGATCAACAAAATGAAATGAAATTAACATCAGCCTTGATCTTATAGACAAGATAGTACCATGTGACTTTCAAGTGTTTAACAAACTTACTTTTCTTTTCTGTTGAGAAATATCTTGTTTGTATAGTTGGGTGAAGGATCGGGGACGTAGAAATCGGCAGCAGTGCGATCAGGGATTCCGATTTCCCCTAGTGTCGGCCCGTCTTGGAGCTGTGTACACAACATCCCCTAAGTTAGCTTTACTCCCTGCAAAACAAACGATGAATCATAACTCAGTTATGATTAATAATAATAGAAATACTCGTATCAATACCTATCCCATAAACCCTATCCCATAAACCGTATTGTCTGTACCTGGATTGATCAACAAAATGAAATGAAATTAACATCAGCCTTGATCTTATAGACAAGATAGTACCATGTGACTTTCAAGTGTTTAACAAACTTACTTTTCTTTTCCGTTGAGAAATATCTTGTTTGTATAGTTAGGTGAAGGATCGGGGACGTAGAACTCGGCAGCAGGCGATCAGGGATTCCGATTTCCCCTAGTGTCGGCCCGTTTCTTGGAGGTGTGTACACAAAATCCCCTAAGTTAGCTTTACTCCCTGCAAAACAAACGATGAATCATAACTCAGTTAGTTGGTAAGATAACACGCATTGATTTACCTAGCAATTTGTAACTTTAAAAACATAAATTAGTTTTTGCAAGAGCATACACTACAAGAAAAAACGGCTATGGACATTTTACTATTAAAGACTGTTAATTTGTGTCTTTATTGTTGGTGTCTCAATAAAAATTATGGGACACTAATAAAAGTATCCTAAAAAATTAAAAAAGTTAAGATAATTTTCCATCAACATGTTTTCTTTTGCATCCTAAATTATAGTTATGTTTAAATATTTTCAAACGCTAGTAATTGTGTCTCAATTTTTTTGTCCTTAAAGAATAAGTTTTTTTGTAGTGATACTAGACATTACCTGGCTTGATCACGACATATCCATCGCATCTAAAGTCACCAATGACACCCGGAACCCAAGCGTACAGATTGTAGACACCTGCACGAACTCCTCCGATGGTAAAGAGCCCATCAGAGTCGGTTCGTGTCCAAAATTGATAGCCCTTAGAATCAGATTGCCAGGATCTGAGGGGTCCAGGTGGAGCCAACCCTACGTAAGCTGATCTTACGACATCCGGAAAAGGAGAAGCGTACTTGTCGTTGATCAATAATCAGCCGTTGATTTCTCCTTGTTGTTTTGCATCAGAAAAGTCTACCGAAGATGGGAACTCATACGGCCATTTTTTCATTTCTAAGTTCATCTGCGTTTCTTACAAGTTACTTCAACAAAATATCGAAAAACCCAACAATTTTAATTCATTGTTTGATACTATTACCTGTGTTTTTGCATCTTACCAAAGAGTTTTAGGGTTATTGTCTGACCCCGAGTTTAGGTATATAAAAACTGGACCCAAAACCTTTTTCCATATCTCTCCAGCATCTAAGTTCACTCCATATCTAGGACCGCATAATGTGTACTGAAAAATATCTGTATCACATGACCAAAATTTAGTCCACATTGATGAGTTAAAATTGGATACATAATTTTAAAATATATACTCCCTTCATCCCATAAAAATAGAGACTTTTAGAACGAAGTGTGTTTTAATGCACAATTAGTAAAATAAACTAAATTTTTGGTATGAGACATACCAAAATAGAAAAAAGTCTCTATTTTCATGAGATGAAGAGAGTACATAATTTTAATGTTATTGTTAAAACCAGAATTGAATCAAAATTCATGGTTTTTCCAACAATTGATTTAATGCACTACTCACAGCTAACGAAGTAGAGCCAACATGAGAAGTGAGATCCGCTTTCATTGTACCACTTGGTCGAAACTCATCACTCGGCGTTACAACCCAAAATCCGACCTGGGGCCGTGAGCCAATCCACCTGTGCACATGGTTGTCCTTGTTGTCACATGAGTACTGGTACTTGTCGTCTACCTAGATGACGTCATCAGTATACAGGCTACAAAATCATAATCAAAATATTTAATTAGGGTTGTCACCTCTCCTTTGAGGCTTGGTAACGTTATTTAATCAAAATAGACAAACTTGTAAATGACATGGATTTTAATGTGCAATTGGTAACGTTAGCGTTAGCGAGAGATGAGAAAAAGTAAGAGAAATGGGAAAAGGTAGTGAAAGGAGTGTTAGTGGGTTGCTTGGTCCACAGTATATATGATGTGTACGATTATTATTTGTTGAAAACTTTATATATTTAGACTTGGTCTAATTTTGGAGGACGACCTTAAATGGTAAAACTAGTCTATTTTTTAAGGACGAAACTGACCCTCGACGGAATCAACAAACTCTTCTTCAAGGATATTTCCAACGACACCTTTAATGAGCCCCCCTGGATTTGTTAAGCTTAGTTTTACAATGCCATTATCAATTTCCACCTGTAAAAATCACTCTTTTCAATTTCATAATGACAATTGACACTCCATGACAGAGAACAAAATTCTAAGTTACAACACAAATATGAACACAACTAATAAAGACATAAAGATGGATTACAAATTCAATCTCTCATCAGTTCAAAAATCTAAAAACATTACTAAAATAGGAGGAAACTAAAGTTTATAATATTCGTGTTTGTTAATACACAAAAAAAATTTAGATAGATATAGTTGATTTTATGCTTACAGTGTCACGCTCTACGCGAAGCTGGAGTTGAGAAGTTGAGCTCTCGTTGATATGTGGAATCGATTTTCCAGAATTGATGCTCAGGATTGAAAAATATATGCAAATGCACAGATTAAAAACCCATTTTTTCATTTGCTTAGATTTCGTCTGTTTTTATTTTTATTTTTTGAAAGAGAAGTAATTGGTAAAGAACTGAAATAACTACGATAAATTTTTGTTACAATAGTTTCATACGTTAAACAAGTGAGATTAATAATAAATTCATAATTAAAGGATGTCATCAATCGAAACATCCTTAAATTTATGTTTCGATGTTATATCACTCATATAGTCAGGAAATAGACAAATGCTAATTATTTTTTCTATAAACATATGGAATGCGAAAGAGTGCCATAAAATAAATAAATAAACGGAGAATAAGAAAATTAAAAAAGAGAGTATCCTTTTATTTTATTTTATTTTATTTTTTGCCTAATGGGTTTGAACTGTACAAAAATTGACTGAGGTAGTTAATGCATGAATCTATCGGTAATTAATTGTGGAAATAAATGAAAGTTAACTGTGACTTCACTTTATATTTGGGGAGGTTTGCTTTAAAACTTGGATGAGAAAGAATAAATGCACGTTTAATATTAGTTCGGTGCGAAATATACAATTCACTAATGCTATATGATCATATCACATTAGTCACAATATTAATTCAATAGGAGTAAATTTAAGCATTAATAAAATATTAATTACATCTAATGGACAAATAAAATTATATAGTACATATTCTTTGCCTTATTTCCATTTTATTTAATTCCCTGAATCAATTAGAGAGAAACAATATATGTATAATCAAATCAGATCGAGATGTGATTATTTTAAAAGTGAAGTGATTTTCATAATAAAATACGAAAACAATATTAGATATAAATAAAATAGAGAATTAATTACATATTTTGTTTCTGCTGTGCTACTCCTACATTTATCGGCGTTGGGCCTTCTAAACGGATATAATCGTACATGATACTATTAAAGGGTCCAAGCTTCGAACCATTCCTATTTGCTTGTGTTAAGAATAACTTGTTCTCTCCCACAACAAGTTTTAGGCCTTGTACCGGGATGCTGTAGAAACGGTACAGCCCTCGAATCCCATGTCTTGCTAATGCATTGTCACGACCTATGAATCCCGTCTCGAAATGTGGAGGGGATATTTGATCGTTGAAACGTACCTTAAATTAAACAAGATTGATATAAATATATAATTATGAGTATGTGATAGTGAATTAAAATTGATTGATGGTAAGAAAAATGAGAAGGTACTTGTAAATCTAGTGCAGTGGCTGATGCGAGGGACAATTGGAGAGTGTAATTTGCTTGTTTGTCGACGGTATTGAGGTTGAACACTATTTGCCATGTTGTTGGTGCATATTCTGTCTCTCCCATTTTCCTATATTGAAATACTAATAGTTATATATGTAGTCTAGTTAAAATAAAAGTAGTAAGAGCAAGGTAGCTAGTGTTACCTTGTAACATGTGCGAAAAACCAATCTGTTTTATAGTTGCTAGTCCCAATTGTGAAAACAAGGTCATTTTTAGGGTATAAATCGGTGTAGCGATCCCAAAGCCCGTATTGTCGGAACCTGTGAACATAAGAAATTTAAGAGCATTCAAGTCATAGAATACAAAGTTTAGAAAATTTCTAACGATCTAAAATGGAAATAGTTTCTCTTTATAAGGGAATGAGGTAGTACAGTATCTGCACGAAGAAATAATTACTTTTGAATGGAAAGTTTGTATGGATGAAGCTTGAATTTTGGATTAGGGTCCGGGATGAAAAACTCGACAGCAGAGCGATCTGGAATCCCAATCTCCCACAAAGTTGGACCGTTTCTCGGGGGATCGAACACTAGGTTTTCAACCTTGACACTAGATCCAGGGTTGATGGCGATGTCGGATACATGCTTAAAGTCTCCTACAACTCCCGAAACCCATCCAAACAAGTTGTAGGTTCCCGGAATCACATTCTTGATCTCAAAATTTCCCTCTTCATTGGTCCGTGTCCAAAATTGATACCCCTAATTAAAATCCAAACCAAAGATATGACAATTAATCACATGAAAATTAATTGGCATTTTTCCCAAGTGCAAGCTCAAAATAACCTTATTCTCAATCTGCCATGACCCAGCCGCCCCGGGTGGAGCTAATCCCACATAAGCTGAGCCAGCCGGCATAGGTTGCTCACTAACCAACCTATCAACGTCAAAATAACAAGCTAATTAACTAGACAAAACATAAAAATAGCAAAGGCCATTTATATATAATCGTACCGATCATGAACTAGCAATTGACCGGTAATAGATCCCCGTTGATCTGATTTGAGGTATTCGTTCGAATGTAGGAAATTATACGGCCAATCCGCTTCCTCCTTTTGCAGCTGATGATCAATCGACCCAAAGACGAATCATAAATACAATTCTCTCTACCATATTCAAAATAAAGTCTAGAAACATAATTGTGTGATTATTTATAGTACTATTAAAAATTTGTAGTACTATATAAATGCATACCCTTAGTTTAGCATCGTTCCAAAGAATAGAAGGATCTGCTAGTGCAGAAGCATTAGAGTTGAGATAGATAAAATTTGGACCAATAACTTTTTTCCAATTATCTTGAGTTTCAAACTTGACATCTATATCTGTCCCAATATAATGTCTGCTGATGAACATCTACACATGTTGGTAGGTAGGTAATTAGTTGGTAGCATAGTACCACAGTATTTTGTTTCAAAATTAATGGAGTTGTAAAATAAACTACTTACAGAGAGCAGAATTGGACCAGTATGAGATGTGAGATCTTGTTTGATTGGGCCACCTGTCCGAAATTCATTGCTTGGAGTTATCATCCAAAACCCTATTGGGACTTTGTCATTGCTAACCCATCCATGAACTGTGTTGTCACTGTTGTCACCTGAGTACAAGTATTTATCGTCCACCGAATACATTTTATCATGTATTTGTCTATCAAATATCTCAACTAATGTCACCGATTTAATGTCAAAATAGAAAAAAGATAAATAGAAAAAGTAATTGAAATGTGGAAGTTGACTAATTTTATAGGACAGACCAAAATGGAGACGAATGGAGTATAATACTTCTTAATTACGTACCTCTCCGTTGAATTCGGGATTAGTTGCATTTTTCAAGAGAACGGCTTCCTTATAAGCAAGTGGTTCGCCAGATTTGCGATCTTCATACATTGGCATAAACCTTTGCCTTTCATCAGACATAGCCATGTAGTGAAACCTATGCATAAATGAAGTGAGATTCAATAATTAAGTATTATATACTTTTTTACATATATATTCTAAATATTTAATTGTTCGTACTTATTTTCCTGAAGCTTGAACACAATTCTTCCTTCTTGTATAAGAAAAGAAGGCCACCCTTCAAGGCGTTCGAGTAGAGCATATGTATAGAATCCAGGGGACCCACGTAGCATCACATATCTATTTAATTTGCCAAGAAATACTATTAGCTAGAAAAGGAAAAGAAGTTTTCAATTCATAATTGTTGGAAAGAAATCAAAGAAGAACCAAATCACAAGCAAATATTCACGGAGATATGAAATTAATTGTAATTACCGTGCAATAAGGAAACGAGTACTAGGGTAAATCTTACCATATTTTGTAGAGGCTCCTCCCTATATAGAACATTGTAAATCCGTGACAATACTCAGAATTGAATAAAAAGAAAGCCTTTTAACATGGTATCAGAGCAAGGCTCAGAAATAATTTCATCATAGCCTTTGTTTACCTCTCTCGACCTAAAGGCAGATTAAGCCATGGCCGACGAAACCAAACCCCCAGTTCAAGACGACCACAAGCTACGGGTCAGCAAGAATGTGACCGTGGCAGTAAAGCTCAACGGGACGAATTACTCCATATGGAGCCGACTCATGAAGATCCAAATCGGGAGTAGACGAGTACTCCGCCACATCAACGGCAGCCCGCCACCACCCGAACCAGGGGCGGCTGGCTACACGGAGTGGGAGGAGACGGATTTAATCGTCTTCTCATGGATCCTTGACAATATCGAGACCGATATTGTCATCGACTTTGCTCACCACCAAACGGCGGAGGCGCTATGGAAGAGCCTAGCCGTGACTTTCGAAGCCACTTCGGATCCGTTCCTGCTATTCGACCTGGAGGAGAAGGCGGAAAACATTAAACAAGGAGAACAAAGTCTCGAGACGTATTGGCGACACCTACACGGAACCTGGATCGACGTGGACCGGTGTCAAGAAAAACCGGTCACGTGCTGTGACAAAGGAGTAGGGCAGTTCCGGAAATACATCGAGACACGCCGGCTATTCAAGTTTTTGACCGGCCTCAATCTAAAGTACGACCAGATGAAACGAGAAGTCCTCAAGGATCAACCATGGCCCTCAGCGGAGGTTGCATACGGCTGGATTAGACGAGAAGCCGCACGGCTAAGAATTATGCCGGCAACAAACATCAACTCCAACACCGGTGCAATCAACGACGCTATATCATCATCGGGCAACGTCGGGCTCGGTTTTTCGGCCCGAAACCAGCAGCAACGAAGCGGACCACCACAATACCGAACGGGAACGCCAAATGCCCCAAACCGCCGGCCATTCAAGCCCGACAAATCGAAGCTTTGGTGTTCTCACTGCGGAAAGCACAAGCACGCCAAGGAGTCGTGCTTTCTTCTCGTCGGTTTTCCGGATTGGTGGGATGAAAACCAGAAATCCAAGGCGAGATTGGCTATTGGAGTAACCGAGAACGATGGAGGTACGCTCCCAGCGACTGGAGCGGGCAACTCCGAGGCCACCAGCACTCACGGCCGACCGGAAACGAGAGGCGGGGCGGCTGGGGAAGCAGCGGTCGCGGAATACAGAGGAGGCGGCGAGAGATTTGGAGGTACCGGGTTAGGGTTCTTTAACCCTAACCCCCTTTCACTCTCTACACTTAAGTCCCCCAAAACATTAAAATTGCATAATTTACCCCATACTTTGCAATTAGGCCCCCAGATTCATGATACCTTGCAATTAGGCTCCCAGAAACCTGGAAATACGAAAAACACCCTCCCAAATTCGAAAAATGCATTTATTAGCCCTAATTACTTTGCACCCCTTGAAAACACACATATTGCCTGCATGGCGAAAAATTCGCAGTGTAATACGGGTAGTGAGTGGATTTTTGATTGTGGGGCCACAGATACTATGACTCATGAAAGGAAAGATTTCTCTGTTTTTGATGGGACAATTAAAAGTCAGATTCAAACTGCTGATGGTGAATTTACGTCTGTGCATGGAAGTGGAACTATTGAAATTACTCCGAGTCTGAAACTTAAGAATTGTCTCTATGTGCCAAAATTGTCTCACAAATTGATGTCTATTAGTCACGTGACTAAAGAGCTGAATTGTACTCTACTGATGCACCCGAATTTCTGTGTGTTACAGGATATCAGGACGAGGAGGATAATTGGGCGTGGCACTGAGCGTCAAGGACTCTATTATGTGGACGAGATAGCTCATCAAGGTGGCGCTGCGATGCTTGCTCACGGATCTGCTAGTAGGGAAGCTTGGTTGTGGCACCGAAGATTGGGTCATCCATCCGCGGGTTATTTTAAATTGCTTTTTCCCAAATTTTCGCATTTAAAAGACATTTCTTGTGAATCGTGTGTTTTTGCTAAGAATCATAGACAGTCGTTTAAATCCAATGATACACGAGTAAAAAACATTTTTTCTCTAGTTCATGCTGATGTGTGGGGCCCTGCGCCTATTAATGGTGATCATGGTTTTAAATATTTCCTTCTGTTTGTTGATGATTGCACACGTATGACCTGGGTGTATTTTCTGCGAAATAAATCTGAAGTGTTTGAAAAATTTGTCATATTTTTTAAAATGATTCAAACACAATTTCACAAAACAGTGTCAATCCTTAGGTCGGATAACGGGAGGGAATTTGTCAACAAAGACATGGAAATTTTTTTTAAAAAACACGGGTTAGTGCACCAAACCTCATGTCCTTATACGCCAGAACAAAATGGGGTAGCTGAGAGAAAAAATAGAATTCTTCTTGAAATAACTAGAGCTTTGTTTTTTGATTCCAATGTCCCCAAATTTCTTTGGCCGGAGGCAGTAGCTACCTCGGTCTATCTGGTAAACCGTCTTCCCACCAAAGTGCTTGATATGAAAACACCTCTCCAAGTCCTCACGAAACAAACAAAGGTCCCTGAACCCCTCACTCTTCCGCTCAAAATCTTTGGCTGTTCTGTCTATGTGCATATCCCAAAACACGAACGAACTAAATTTTCTGCCTGCGCTGTAAAATGTGTCTTTCTTGGGTATGGGATAAATCAGAAAGGATATAGGTGCCATGATCCGTCATCTAGGAAAATAATCACCACTATGAATTGCAATTTTCTTGAGTCCGAGTATTTTTACCAAACCCAGCTTCGGGGTCAGGGGGAGAATGATGAAGTTAGGAATAGCCTAGGAAATGTAAATGGACCCCCAAGTTGGTTGGTGCCTCAATTAAGCAACTCCACCGTGGAACCAACAGAACAAGCTAGCGTCACCGCCGAGCAGGTCATGTCTGCTGTAGATCCTCCTCAGCCAACCGCGCCTCCATCCAATCCTCCTCCAGTGATATCTGAGGTAACTCCTGAATCCGATCCTGAGAATACATCTATTACCGCTGACAATTCTGACACAGAGGAAGTCACTGCCGTCGATGGAGACACTGGCCGGTATATTCTTCCTCACCGCAGTACTCGAGGAGTTCCGCCAAGGAGGTACAGTCCGGAGAAGATCGGGGCTAAAAGCAGATACTCAGTAGCCAACCTTGCTAAAGCCAATCTCACCGAAATGGCTAAAGCATTCACGGCCGCCCTATATGAAGAAGAAGAGATACCTCAAACAGCAGAAGAGGCTATG
The DNA here is from genome assembly GCF_004379255.2 of Salvia splendens. Lineage (NCBI taxonomy): Eukaryota > Viridiplantae > Streptophyta > Magnoliopsida > Lamiales > Lamiaceae > Salvia > Salvia splendens. Next base: position 26,912,330 of record NC_056047.1, on the reverse strand, counting down.
CAGATACCCCATTGGAGGAAAGCAATGATGGTGGAAATGAATGCCCTGACAAAAAGTGAAACATGGGACATATGTACCAAACCAGAAGGAGTGCGAGCCGTAGGATGCAAATGGGTCTTCACCATTAAGAGGAGACCTGATGGATCGATTGAAAGATACAAGGCGAGGTTAGTAGCTAAGGGGTACACTCAGACCTATGGGGTTGACTATGCAGAGACGTTCTCCCCAGTAGCCAAAATGAACACGATCCGAGTCCTGTTCTCTATTGCGGCCAACAAGGAGTGGCCCCTTCACCAGTTCGACGTTACTAATGCATTTCTACATGGAGAACTTTCAAAGCCAATATATATGGAAGCCCCACCAGGGTTCTCTGAAGATTTCAAGGGCGGACAAGTGTGTAAACTCAAGAAGACGCTATATGGATTGAAACAATCTCCTCGAGCATGGTTTGGGAGATTCACCGAAGTGATGAAGAAGTATGGGTACAAACAGAGTAACTCTGATCACACTCTGTTTCTAAAGAAGAGGGGAGGAAAGATCACCTGCCTGATCATCTACGTGGATGATATGATCCTCACCGGCGACGATGAGGAAGAAATCAAGATGTTAAGGCAGAACCTGTTCTCAGAGTTTCAGATGAAGGATCTCGGATTACTAAAGTATTTTCTGGGAATTGAGGTGTTGAGATCGAAGAAGGGGATCTTCATTAACCAAAGGAAGTATGTGCTCGACCTGCTAGCGGAAACGGGGATGCTGGACTGCAAGCCAGCAGATACTCCTATGGTGCAGAATCATGGGCTACAGATAGTAGAAGGAGCAGAACCTACTCATCGTACGAGATACCAACGCTTGGTTGGTAAGCTGATCTACTTGTCTCATACAAGGCCTGACATTGCATACGCAGTTGGAGTTGTGAGTCAATTCATGCACAAACCTCAGGCAGCTCATTGGGAAGCAGCAATGCGGATCGTTCGATACCTAAAAGGAACTCCGGGGCATGGGGCGATGTTTAAGAAACATGGTCATATGGACATATACGGATTTACAGATGCTGACTGGGCTGGAAACCCGAATGATCGAAAGTCAACCGCAGGGTACTTCACATTCGTTGGTGGAAATTTGGTCACCTGGCGAAGCAAGAAACAAAAGGTGGTAGCATTGTCAAGTGCTGAAGCAGAATTCCGAGGGATCAAAAGTGGATTGACTGAGATCTTGTGGTTAAAGAGGCTAATGACCGAGTTGGAGTTGGTAACTTCGGGACCCTGCAAACTGTTCTGTGATAACAAGGCAGCTATCAGTATATCTGAGAACCCAGTACAGCATGATCGAACGAAGCATGTTGAGGTCGATCGACACTTCATCAAAGACAACATTGAAGCCAAAATTGTGGAACTACCGTTTGTCAGATCAGAAGACCAGCTAGCTGATATCCTCACCAAAGCAGTGGACTCTCGAAGCTTTCACGAAGTATTGGGCAAGTTAAGCTTGGATGATCCCCTCACTTAACTTGAGGGGGAGTGTTGGAAAGAAATCAAAGAAGAACCAAATCACAAGCAAATATTCACGGAGATATGAAATTAATTGTAATTACCGTGCAATAAGGAAACGAGTACTAGGGTAAATCTTACCATATTTTGTAGAGGCTCCTCCCTATATAGAACATTGTAAATCCGTGACAATACTCAGAATTGAATAAAAAGAAAGCCTTTTAACAATAATTTTATAAAATATTTTAGATTTATGGAGTAGTATAATTCAACCTTTTATCGATGTTTAATGGGGCGAGTGAGCTAGGAGGAGACCATGTTCCGGTAAATGAAATCTCAATTTGATTTTCACTTTGCGATATCACCTTATAATCTGTTCCTTCCAAGCTGCACAAAAATATTAGTTAGTATTAATACATTAATTCGATTTAGTATTATGATTATATGATTACTTACTTGTCAGTTTTGCCAATGCTGCTTGATGCCTCGTTCCAAACAACGTCCCAATGCCTAATATTAATATAAGACAACAACACTCAATCTTAATAAATAAAAAAAACCATTTTAATACTATCATGGTGTTCGGTTTCTAACTAAAATAGTAGCAAGATATAATCTGAATTAAGTTGTGAGATTATTTAGTAGGAGAGAGCAAGATATTATCTGAATTAAGTTGTGAGATTATTTAGTAGGAGATGTCACTTGATTATTCATTTAGGATTAAGTCATGAGATTCAATCTCATGAGTCAAATATAATACAAATTTAATCATGAGATATAATCTTCCAAATTATAATTATGGAATATTACTATACCCTCTGTCTGTTTCTTTGTCTTGAGTTTGAAGCAAGTTGTCACTTCCTTGATATGTTATATTGGTGATTGAACCACCCGGTGAGGTCAATGTAATGCTAACTATTCCATTACTCATCTCAACCTGCGCATGATCCATTCTAATTAATTCATTCATTCTAATCCAAATTAAATTTAATTAACAATTTTGTCTAATTTAAAAACATACTCACATGATTACCACCTTCAACAAGTGTTACTCTCTCATCCTGAGATGCCAAATCCACCACCATTCCTCTGCATGAAATCGTTCAAATATTATTGAAGCGGAAATTAAAAGAATAAAAAATCCATGGTTAATTTGTCAATAAAGTAAAAGAAATACTAAATGCATCCACTATAATTATTCTGTCACACCATTAAGATTTGAATTTAGATAATATTACCAAGACATAATTATGATTTTATATATATTTATAATTAAATCTCGACATGTCTCACATATGCACGACTTTTACAAATATTTATGTCACTACAACAATTTTTTTTAAAAAAACGTTAAAGACATTTTTTTAATGCAAATAAGGAAGCTAATTTGTGTTTCTATATATACCATCAACGTTTCAAAAAGTGTCCTTATTTTTGGTGTCACAATTAAAATTAAAGGACGCAAATGGAAACATTCTAAAAAAATAAAAGATTAAATTAATTTGTCTGTAATTTACAAATGCTTTCTTTTACATCCTAAAATATTGTTATTTTTAAAAAAATTCGACCTATTTGCGTCTCGAATTTTGCATCCTTAAAAAAGTATAATACATATATGTATTATATCAACACAGAGATGATCTCACATAATTCTCTCGTATAATGACAAGTCGCAAGAGAAAAATAAAATAAGAACAAAAATATTTACCTGTTAACAGTCTGAGAATGAATAGGCAAAAACAACGAGAGCAAAACCATTCCAACCCACAACATCATTATCCTAAGCCAAATACTAGGCTGCTAACAATTCAATTTAAAAGCTAAGCCAAATATATTACTATGCGATGAATAAAAACATACACAGTATCCTCCTATTTATATAGGCGTCCGTCTATTTACTATGATTCATTTTCATATGATTATGATTAAGTTGTGAGATTAATTTAGTTAGAAGGGTTGTCTATGATTCATTATCCTATGATTATCTATCTAAGATTAAGTTTTGAGATTCTATCTCATAATGAATAAAATTGAATAATGATCTCAACGAGCAAAAAATAATACTCTCAATTTGCCATTTCGGGAAGCCCACAATTTAAAATTTTATTTACTTTTATAAGTGGATCCACACTCCACTAAATCATTAAAATCACATTCCATTATAAAACTTATATATATAAAGTAGATCTTATTCCATAAAATTTTTTCACCAATTTTTCTTCTCGTTTCTTAAAATCCATACTAAGTCAAAGTGAGACTTAACGTAATAAATTTTGGACATCTTATTTTGGAGTACTAAATTTACATCAAAGATTTTTGGATTGGAACTATATAAGTTGAATTGATTACAATCTATTGCATGGAAATCCCAGTGCGTTTTTATGGCTGAAATTTATATGCTACATGATCTTGTGTTAGTCCCACAACGTAATTTGGTCTCCATAATATTCAATAATCACACACACACACAAAAAAAATTATGTGTATATTTTATCGTGTTACATTAACAAAAAAATACACGTAGATGTCGTTAGATTGCTATAACTCATTATCATATAATTATCTATCTAAGATTAAATTATGAGATTATTTTTGTTGAAGGGGATATAATTATTCATCTAGGATTAAGTTTGAGATTTAATTTAATGAACAAATATAACACATATTTAATCATGAAATATAATATTTCAAATCGAACGAATATGGAGTAACGTGATTTTGAATTACTCAAAACCATTCAGCATACACATTGGTACACGAATGCATTCATGCACTTTTTGAGAATTTTTTAAAGAATTACTCCTCCATAAGGCCATCCACAATAGCGCTAAGCGCACCGCTTAGCCAAGCGCCGACGCTAGGCGGTGCGCTAGGCGATCTATTGCAACCGCCCAGCCATTTCCGGAAGTAAAAACCGCCTAGCGCTCGGCGGTTCCGTGGCGCTAGGCGGTGCGCTGGGCGATCCGCTCGGCGCTATTGCAGCGTCCGGATCGCCTAGCGCACCGCCTAGCGCGAATTTTTTTTTGAAACACTATATATACGCGCCTTGCACGCCATTTTCATTCGCACCACTTGTTTTAACGAGTACTCTCTCTATCTAAATTTCTGTACAAGATCAACAACGGTAAATGGATCTCAACAACGAGCCTACTTCAGGGAGTAGCGGGTCTCAAGCTCAAACTCTCCCGGTCCCCGTGGGAAGTGGATGGAGTCAGATGCCACCATACTAGAACATGTACCCGTGGCAGCAGATGATGCCCGGGATGCCAGCCAGGGGGGAGTCTGCCGGGGGGGTTTCCGGCGATGCCGGGGTGGGCACCCGGGATGCAGATGATGCCCGGGGGGTACAGGTGACGCAAGGGACGCCGGGGGGGAGGGGTACCGGCGACGCAGTGGACGACGGGGGGATCCCAGGCGACACAGGGGATGCCGGGGGGGGGGGGGGGTACCGGCGACGCAATGGACGAAGGGGGCGCCGGGGGACGTCTATCGCCCCAGTTTTGATTTTTCGACTGGTTCGTCGCACACATCGACCCCAACGGAGGCGCAGCCGTTGCCCCAATTTGACACTTTCTCCTTCGATGAGTTAGGGTTATATCTTTTCGGTGTTCCGGATGCTCCCGTTCAAACGGGGGGAGCAGGGCGGGGTCGTGGCGCCCCAAAGAAGAAAAGCAAGGGGAAGAGGGTCGGCGAGTCCTCGCAGCCGGGTGAGGACGACAGCTTGGTACGGAGGAGGTGGACGGACTCGGAGAACGTCGCGTTGTCCAAGGCGTGGGTGAGTGTTTGCGATGATCCTCTCGTTTCGAACAACCAGAGGCTCGTCAACTTGTGGGGCAAGATAGCAGCAGCCTACCAGAGGTTTTGCCCGGAGGGGGGGCGATGCACCGGGGAGGATTGCCGGAAGGGGTGGGACCGAATCATGGTTGCGGTCTCCCGATTTTTGGGCTTGTACACCAAAGCCCTCCGCATGATGAACAGTGCCCAAACGGAGGAAGACTGCAGGAGGATAGCGGAGAAAGCCTTCCCCCTGAAGGGGGTGTATAAGGACTTCACCTACTGGAACTGCTATCTTGTGCTGAACGACTCTAAGAAGTTCCGAGTAGGTGTCGACGCTGCAACGACTGAACTATACCGGTGATTTCAGCGGCAGCAGCGGTGGTTCCCACGACCTCCCCGAGACGGCCCAGGAGGTCCTGACCCCTCGTGCGTTCGCTCACCGAACTCGCCCGGTTGGGCACAAGCGGGCTCAACGGGAGGCGAGGGGGGTCGCCGGGGGTTCCCAGGAGGTCCAGTCGGCATCCCCCCTTGGCCAATCCACAGCGGATCTCAAATTCTTCGCGCGTCAACAAACGGGCGCTCAGATGGTCAAGACGATGGCTGAATGGCGGGCGGCGGTGGACCCCGTGGAGAAGAGTTTGCTTCAAACATTGCTCCTAAGCATGCAGGAGGATTTGGAGGCGGCACGGAGGGAAGCCGTCGGGAGTAGAGGCGGCGGCGACGGAGGCGGAGGCGATGGTGCTGACGGAGGCGGAGGCGATGGTGCCGACAACGACGGAGGAGACGACGACGGAGACGACGACGGAGCAGAGGAGTGAATTATTGTACTTTTTTGTTAATTATTGTAGTTTTTTTAAATTATTGTACTTTTTTAAAATTATTGTACTTTTTAAAATTTTAATAGTATTATTAATGTTTCACGTATATGTCTCGTAAATTAAATTCCGTATATTGTGTGATTGTTAATTATTTCATTTTTATATAATTGTTATTAGTGATGTGGCTATTGATGTGGCTGTGCTATTTATGATGTGGCTAGGCTATGGCTGAGCTATTTATGATGTGGCAGGAGGAGTTTGTGGCTAGGCTATGACTGGGCTATTGCTGGGCTATTCCTATTGTGGATGGCCTAACAGTTTTATCACCTGGTGATTTACGAAACTGATTGACTTTATTTCACTTTTACTTGTATGTATTTCCTCATTCCAATAATAAATGTTTCATTTATTTGCTTAAATTTCAATAATAAAGGTTTTATTTGCTTAAATTTCAAGGAATTGTTTAACTTAGTAGAATAAATTCACTAGGAAAAGCTATTGGAATATAATTCTACTTTCATATATTGATTGTAAAATAACATGTGAGTGATATTAGTTAGTAATGTGAGATCCACTTCTAAAAATAGTAATAATAAAACGAATATGTATTGATGGACGGGTAAAAAAAATATTATAATCATAAAACAAAAGGAGTATTTATTTTAAAATATGGATATAAATGAAATTAGTTAATGAAATATGAGGTCGCTCTTCCAGAAATAGTAAAGTGGAGTAAGATATTATTACTGAATAAACAGACAATGATAACTGAAACATTTAATAATGGCAGATTAAGTACATGATTTAATTGAAATTATCATATAATATTACTCTCAATAAAATTGTAGTCAACATTCCGTTATTTAAGTAAAGCAAACGAATATAATGTCGACTACTTAAAATGGGAGAAAATTCAGAATATAGGTCTCAATTCGCTGACCTTTTGAAATTTGAGATTAAATTTGCTAACCTTTCAAAATATGGAATCGAGGAATTTTTCAAAATATATGAATGGATTATGGACCATCCTCTCCTTCTCACATCTCTCTTTGCCTAGTCGTTGTGCCTTTCATTTCAAAATTATGTCTTGAATGTTTACTTTTATCATGATTGTTTTTAGTTGTTAAAAGTTGTTTCTTTAATCTGTTGATCTTGAATTTACCGTCTATCGATGTCTCTTACTCCCTCCGTCCCAAGGTAGTTGAGTCGTATTTCCTTTTAGTTTGTCCCAAGGTAATTGAGTCATTTTCTTTTTTTGTTAAAAACTTGATTTCTTATTTTGTTCCCTTTCTTACTTTACTTTCTCAACTTTAATATTTAACAAATCAATTTCTTAAATCTGGTGCCCAAAAAAAATTTCCCAACTAACTTGGGACCGAGAGAGTAAAACTTATAGCAGAAAATAGGTTATTCTTGAGAAATAGGAAATATTCAGTGGCCCGTAATCTTGAGAGCAGATAGTGAAACCTCAACTGGATTAATACCTCTTGTGCCCGTTCGGATGGACAGATCATATCCCAGAGATAATTAAGCCCATGTTCGGATGGCAATATTAGACCCCCCAACTTCATCCAAGACTTAATCAGAGATGGATTGTCCCGCGACTCTCAGTCTCCGCCTCCCCCCTCCGACAAAACAATCTGGGGCCGCGACTAACATTTATTCCTTTTTTAGCCTTTTCCTTTTTTTTGCCAAATCAATCCTGCTATTGTCCAATTTTGCAAGAAACCAGTCTACGCAACCAATTTTCTATCATTTGGGTATTTCAAGATTGTGAAAGAGATGATAAGAAAACATAATTCCAAGATAGGTAATTTATCTCCTCGTATTCTGCCGTTGTATGGTTTATGAAAGAATAAAATGAAGTAATTTTTCATGGTTAGAAATTTGGATAAATGTTCTGGTTTGCTAATCGCTTATTATTTTGAGAAATTAGGGTTTTAGTTGGTTGGAAAGTGACATGATTTTGTCTTGGAAGTTCAGATGAAAAATAATTAAATTTTAAAAATTTTATGGTAATAAACTATAGCATATTAGACATATTTATCGGAGAGGTTTTTTTGAGGGCATAGTAGTAAATATGCAGTAATTTGTTATTAATTAATATTTCAAATCAAAATGGTGCATATTTATATCAAAATTGTCCTATTAACCGAACAGCTTTGTATCAAGCAATATTCAATCCTATACTATATCTTAGTACTATTTAATCTATGCAACCGAACATCACCCTTGATGATTAGATAGTGCACTTCTCATATTCTCCACTAGTGATACATGCTTTTCCACACACCAATGATTAGTTTAATAGCAATGAACATTACACAATATAGTTCTTAAGTATTGAAAAAACAACCAACATTACATCGATTGTGAATCATTTTATCAGACACCAAATGCAAACGAATACAATATCCATTAACTGAGATAATGAGAATTGGAGTTAACGGGAAGGAGATGAAGTGAACGAGAAGATGATGAAAGGGAAAAAGAGAGGAAGAAGGAGAGCATGGTTCATTCATATATTTTGACAGAGAAATAATAACAAAAAGAAAGAAAAAAAGAGAGAAAAATAAAAAAAATCCATATTCTTAAAAATTCGCAAGCCTCGATCCCATATTTTGAAAGGTTAGCAAATATAATCCCAAATTTCGAAAGGTTAGTGCATTGATATCCATATTCCAAAATTTCTCTTAAAATGGTAAAGAATTGACGTTCACGATTAAAATAAATAAATTGCGCCAATATTTATTTGTAACATATCAGTAATTTAATTTTATAGATAATTTTTATTTAAATTATATTTTTTTATTAATTTCTAATTGACAATAATTTAGCTTTTAAAATTGTACTTCCTTCATCCCTAATAATTTGTGACCATTTGACTAGACACGAGTTTTAAGAAATGAAATAGAAAGTGAGTTTAAAAAGTTAGTGAAATGTAAATCCTATTTTTATATATTAGTTTTACAATAATATGTGAGTATGAATGAGTTAGTGGAATGCAGGGTCTACTACCCAAAATATTAAAAGTGAAAGGTGACAACTTTTTTGGAAGGGACAAAAATGAAAATAAATAACAAATTTTTTAGGAACCGGGGGAGCAATATAAATTAATTTTATTTTTCTCAATAATTTCACATTAACATTGAAAAATCAAATATGATAACAACCAAATTTTTTCTGATAGAACGACATCATTATATTCTGAATATTAATTAAATATGGTGATGTATCAAGAATTATGTGGCTTTGTTGTTATCATATTAAAATTCGGTGTATTAATTTTGATTTTGATCAGCATGAGACACTTGCAAGAATTTAATATATATGTACTGCATAATTTCCTTATATAATCAGATCCCTTTATTTCCAAATGGAATGAAGATCACATCTTTACAAAGAGAAAAGTTATCAAAAATAAAATGAACTATTTTTATGTGACGGATAAAAATTAAAAAAAAAAGTCTATTTTTATGAAACGAACGAGGTAATTTAGATTTATTCCTTAATCTGTGAAACAAATAAAAAGTTCCACTAAGCCCAACCGATGAATGTAGTGTAAAATATAAGATTCCTGGCCCAATAGCACTAATGAAAGCCCAATCAATTTAATACTACAGCATAATTTCCTTATATCATCAGATCCCTCTATTTCCAAAATCATCAATACACGAATTAGGTTTTTCTGTGAGCTTCGTCAATCTATTTTCTGTATTTCTGGCTTCGGTTAATAGCTTCGGTCGCTCGAAAGCTCAGCTGCAATGTCGTATATTCACCGATTCGGAAATCAATAAGGTAAACAGCACTCATCTCTTCATGAATTCTCGCAAAACCTACCTAATCAGCTTATTGAGTGTTTCAACATTTGTTAAACTTTCACTCTGAAACTTTCAATTGATATATGCCAGTTTCTCAATTGTGACCTGGCTGGAATATTATTGGATCGTTGCAGAAATAGGAGCCTAAGCAGTGGTTGTTTTCCGATTTGAAATTTACACAGACTAGTAGTAGTAAGATGCTGCAGATTCGGCTGAGCAAGCCAGCTAGTGAAAGCGGTGCGACTGCGAAACCTGTGCCTGTGGACACTGTTACTGTCGCTTGCCCCGATCATCTTGTGCTAGCTGATCTTCCTGTGGCGAAGGGTTTGGGTACAGCATCTGCAACCGCTGTTATCAAGTCTGTTGGACGCCGCTCCCGTCGCCAGCTCGGTGAGCGTGTTCATTTCTGTGTTAGATGCGATTTTCCGGTTGCTATTTATGGGCGTCTGGTGAGTAACATTTACAGTCTTTTATTGAAATTTGAGTTTTAAATAACCTTAAGCCATGGCATGCTTAGAATGATAAGTCAGAATTTTATTGTGTAAGTATCTTTTTGTATGGTATTCACTGAGACCGACACTCGAAGCGTTGATGCATCTGTTTCCTTCCACAGTTTGACTTGATGAAGAACTGAGCATGTGCTGTGTGTTTTTTGTCAGTTTTTGTTTGGGGGTGTTTACATTTTTGGATTAGCCTAGATAGATGAAAATAGTATAGTTTACCTTGTTTACTAAGGTGGATTTGGGCTATGGGATGTCCGAAGGTCCTTGATAATTTCTCGTTTGAGGTAATTTTGTTTGATTCAGATCCATTGAAAGGGTTGTAGGATTGGAGAAATCCTAGTTATGTGGATAAAAATACTTAATCGTGTATCTTATGAATCACGACTCAAGTAAAATGCCCCCCTTAATGTATTGCTTTAAAACTGACAGTCACTTTTACTGGGACACCTTTAGCTACTGATGATCTTATATTTAAAAAGTTATTATTGTATCTTGGTTTTCTTTATGAATCTTTATTTTACACGGATCATGTAATCATGGTCTACAAGAACCTATGCTTTTATGTGCTGTTAGTAGTTGGCACATCTTGATAAATGTATCTGATCTTTTTAAAGATATGAAGAAGAGTGCTAAAGTCATTTCTTACATGCAGCTAATTTCTATGCTTATATGTTTAGTTTAAATACCAACAAACAATTTTTTTATTGCAGAGCCCATGTGAGCATGCCTTCTGTTTGGACTGTGCCAGGAGTCATTCTCTTTGTTATCTGTAAGTCACACTTTCTTATACATCTGGTTCCTTTGTGTTATAGTGTGTTGCATTTTGTTGAGGATCTTGGTTTTAAATAGAATTTCCCCTATGATTACATGAAATCTCTCAAAATTATGGTTGGCATTTCTGCATCAAAATCAGCTGGGTAATGTACAACATGCAAAATTGTTTCCATGGATGACTTAGTAAACTTCTGTTTGAAGCTGCCAACACAACATTCTTATCACTTGTCAAGAAGTCAATTACTTAAACTACTGTTTAGAATTAAATGAGTGAATTGTGGTTAAATTTATACTGGTTATTTTCCAGTATTTCGTGTACCGAACGAAATTTCTTACAAAATACAACATCTACTGTGAGCCTTTTAGTATTAAGGAGGGCTCTGACCGTGTCAAGACTAAAAAATCTCATATTCAAACCTTTGTTTTGGTTGTTTGCTTTGATAGTTCATTGACCTTGTTAGTGATCTGTGGTAATGCATGACTTCAACCATCCTTTGCATTCATCTTCTACAGTTGTGATGAACGCATCCAGAAGATTCAGACAATCAAACTGATGGAAGGAATCTTCATATGTGCTGCCCCTCGTTGTCTCAAGTCCTTCTTAAAGAAGAGTGAATTTGAGATGCATATAAATGACGTCCATGCTGATCTTCTTCACCCCAATAAGGAGAAAGAAGGAAATGAATCAGAAGCGATGAGTGCTAGGAAACCTTCAGCCTCGGATACCACTGTTCAAGCACCCCTGAGGCCGATTTTCTCTCCCCTTTCAAGTTCTCAAGTTCATGATCGCGAAGACAAAGCCCAGCTGCCTCAATCCAGGGATCAACCACCTTTGAAACCTGCTGCACAGCAAAGGCCAACACCATCTTTTCCGGGACAAGCTCCAGATCATCCATCAGAGCACCCTGATGGTATTCCATCACACCCCTTTGATAGAGCTACTTCCCAGAACCACTTTCCTAGGCAAACTTTTGAAGGTCATGGGCAGAGTGGTAGTCGACAAGATTCAGGTCAGTTCCAAAGAAAATGTATCCAAGTCTCATTTCTCCTAGTACCTGCAACTCGTAACCTTTTAATTATATTGTACCAGTTAACCCAAACTCAGGTCCAGCTCCACCTCAATACGGTTATCCTCCTTATGCAGCTGATGGAATGCAACCGTACTTTGGTGCACCATATGGAATGCCAAGACCAGACTCTGCACCAGAAGGTGGACAAGGACAGGGCTCGTTGCTTGGTTTCCCTCCCAGTCCTGCTGGACCCATGAATTTTCCTCAAAATTATCCACAGTGGAATGCAGTTCCCGGTTCTGTGCCTTTGGAACCTCCTATGGTATCTCAAGGATCTATGGATGGCTTTATGAATGTCGATCCTCAAGGAAGAGGATTCTTCCAGAATGATTACGGACAGAATGCTGGGAATAAGAGTTTGGAGCAACAGAGGCAGGGTGGGAATTTTGTGGACCCAAGGGATGGTAAAGGAATATTGGCTCCCCAACCGCTTCATCTTCCTCCTCCACCTCTAAGACCTCCTCCCCATCTGCCTCAAGGCAGCTCATACTCTGGTGATGGGAATCATGATGGACCTCCGGGCTTCAGCTGGCCAGCAGAGAGGCGGGATAGCTTCGGAGGTGGGGAGTAGGCTTGATCTTTTGTAGCCTGCTGACTCATCTTCAAATTAGGTGCACAACTCCAGCTTTGGCTCCATTTTGTTCATGTTTGGAAGCTTACTTAAAACTGTAAATTTTCTAGTGTTCAGTATGTGAACTGCGTTGCTGACATTTGGTATAATTTTAAAATTGGGACGTCTTTTGAGGTAATCTCAGTAATTGAGTTTTCTTGAACATCATGTACTTAATTAGCTGATTCAACATTATATTGTGCTAAGAAATCAAATAATGTTTAAACCGTAAGGGTGTTTTTTAATGGAAAATTTTCTAAGAATAGTACTCCGGTCCATCCTGCCACAAATGATCACTTCTTTTTGGCCTGCGATTTAAGAAAATGATACTACATTATAAAATAGTGGTGAGAATAAAGTAGGAAGAAATAAAGTGATACTCCCTTTGTCCATGAATATATGGTCAAATTTGTTTGGGCATGGGTTTTAGTGGATTACACAGTCTATTTCCAAAAGTTTCCTTAAATAGAATTGGTCTACTTTTAAGAAATATCCCAAAATGATAAATATGGTCTATTTTCAAAGGATGAAGAGAGTATGTTGTATAGCGTATGCGTTGATATATTCTAATGGCCTAGTAGGAAAAAAAAGTTTTGTAGTTTGTTTTCCTTATTAGTACTCCCTATGTTCCACTCAAGATATCCACATTCTTGAGTGACACGAGATTTGATGAGGGGTTGTTAGGTGGAGTAAGTAGAGCGAAAAATATAATTGAATATTTTAATGAGGAGAGAGGAGATAGAGAGATTTATTTCCAAATATATAAAGTGAATATCTTGAGTGAGACAAATTAAAAAGGAAAGGTGAACATATTGAGTGAGACGTTAGGGAGTACTCTATTTTATTATATAGAGGTACATAAAGATAATGACAATAAATAAAATAAAAATATAAAGTTAAATTTATAGTAAAAGGGATGTATTCATATTCTTTTTCTAATTTTGTTCAATTTTCCAACTAAATCTCGGCCCTTCAATTTCAAGATCTGATGGCCAAAAATAATGCCACATGTATTTAATTAAAATGATTAAATAAATTGAAAAGGTCATTTTTGGTATACACAATTGAGTTGGTTATGGTAAGTTGCTTGATTTTCTCCATCAAAAGATCTCAGCGGTTTTTGTTCTTGAATTACACGAATCTTTCTTCTCTCTCCAAACTTTCATCGTTTCTTTTCCGTTGAAGACAAACGCCGTTGAAAACTTTCTCTCTAAAGTTTAGTCGATTTTTATCCTCGTAAAAAATCGTTTTTGTTGGAGCAGTCGTTCATTGTTTTCGTTTTCTTCAACAATGGAAGAAGGTAATTTAATTTATTCCTTTATAGATTATTAAATTGATTTGTTCACTTAAAAACCGATTTGTTGAAGTAATCGTTATACAATTATGTGTATCTTTTGTTTGGTTGTGTTATTCAATTTGCAATATTTGATTGTATGTCGCAAGTTTTTATTCACCTAGGGTTCATCATCGTTGGGGCTAGGGTGTAGTATGAAGTAAGTAACCCAACGTCGTCAATGTCCATGAGTTTCAGTCATTCCTCTAGGGTTTAGATACCATCTCGGCTAGGTAGCAGTTTTAAGTGATAAATATAATGTACCAATATTTCAGTGTAATGTATTTTATTTTCTCAGTAATGGACGATGTGTGTATTGTAATGTATATTTTTTCTGAGTCGTGTTTAAGATTGACAGTGTTTGATTGTATGCCGCAACTTTTAATTTATTCCCCTAGGGTTTAGAAATTCTTGAGGCTAGGGTGTAGTATGGAGTAAGTAACACAACGTCGCTAAAGTCAACGAGTTTGTGTCATTCCTGTAAGGTTTAGATATCAGTTAGGCTAGGTAGTAGTTTTAACTATTTAATATAATGTACAAATATTTCAGTGCAATGTATTTTATTTAATCAGTAGTGGACGATGTGTGTTTTGTAATGTATATTTTTCTTAGCAGTTGTTGTTATGATTTTATACAGTGTTGGTTGTACCCGAGTGTTCTCCAGAATTGAAGCCCATCGTCGGTCAAAAGTTCCAATCACAAGATTTCGCTTTTGCGTTTTACGATGTGTATGCTCACGCTGTTGGATTTGATACGCGCAAACAAGGAATAAGGAAGACGGACGGTGTTACTACTTGGTATTATGTTGTATGCAATAGGGAAGGCAACAATAAGACAAACGAGGATGACCAATTGAATGCACGTTCTGATTTTCTATGAAACGCAGACGGTTATCCAAGCGTTGTGGTTGTAAAGCGAGCATATCGTTCAAGTTCTTCTCCGAAGAAGGACTTCCAGGTTATATTATCCAGGAGTTCAACGAGGTTCATAACCATTATATGGTTGCTCGAGACATCAAAGCATACACACATGAGTTCGACGTACAAATGGTGTTGGATGATATGGCTAACAAGAAGGAACTGTCCAAGGCGTTCGACGTACGAATGGTGTTGGATGATACGGTGCGATGGTTTGATGAAGAGGAATAACCATATGTTTGGTGATATTGTAGCGTTTGATTCTACCTACAACACAAACAAGTATATATTATTTACTTATTAAACTGCATTACTTACGGTTACATTACAACACTGGGATATGTTCATTACTCTCTGCATTAATACGCGTCTCTTATACATTATTCATAGCTAATGATGCATTTTTCTGTGCTTGTGATACGCATGTATTGTATGATCTTCACGCTATTTACAGGAAAGGACAATCATGGAAGACCTGTAACTTTCGCCGCTGGTTTGGTGCACAACGAGAAAATAGGGGCTTTTGCTTGGTTATTCAAACATTTCGTTGAATGCATGGGTGTTGCTCCAAAGATGATCGTAACAGATCAAGATTTGGGGATGAGATCAGCTATTGAAGAGGTTCTTGTCGGTACTCGCCACAGATGGTGTATGTGGCATATTATGCATAAGTTGGCCACCAAGGTTCCGAACAGGTTACTGAGGGACGAAGATTTCAAGAAAGAATTCAATGCCTGTGTCTTGTTGAATCTGCTTGAACCCCACGAATTCGAAGAAGAGTGGAATGGAGTAGTGGAACGACATGGCCTGGAAGACATTGACTGGTTCAACACCTTGTACGACTATAGGCATGTCTAGATACCTGCGTACTTCAGAGATTTTCCACTTGGGTCCATGATTAGGACTACCTCCATATCTGAATCGGAGAATAGCTTCTTTAAAAACTTTTTGAAGCCACGCGCCAACATTGCGAAATTCTACTTGAATTTCAACAATGCTCTGGAATTTCAGCGGAACAGTAGAACAAAGTTGGACTACCACGATGCAACTGCCCTACCCATATTGGCCACTACCTTGTCGTTCGAGAAACATGCTTCGACGATGTACACCGATAGTATGTTCAAGAAAATACAAGAGGAAATTGTTGAGGGTAATGATAGATGCCGCGTTCTGGGTTTTTCATCTACAGATATGGTTAACACCTACAAACTTGGGGACAACAATCGCAATTCATACTTTGTGAGACACAATAAGACTGATGAGTCATACTCGTGCGATTGCAAACTGTTCGGTAGGCAGGGATATCTGTGCAGCCATATCTTTTTTTTTTGTTCAGGAACAATGAAGTGAAAAAAATTCCGGACAAATACAGTGAAAGTAGATGGATGAAGACTCCTTTAGCTAAGGCTGTCCATGGTCAGTTTGATGACACTTTACCTACCAAATCCATCGGTGACGACAGGCAAATCATTTCAAAGCAAGGGATTTTGATGTTCTATGGTTTTCTTCGACGATTTGAGACGGACATTGATGTGCTTCGTGCTTTCGTAGGTGGTGTTGAAGAACTTGGTAATTCTCTTCAATCTAGGACTCCTACAACGTCTGCCTCTGAAAAGAGGAGAATGATTGAAGAGTTTTGTGGAATGGTAAGACCTGAAGTAGTTGAGGTCCATCCTCTGGATGTTGTCAAAACAAAGGGCCACGCTAACAGCTCCGCTAGCCGTGTGATTTCGAAGAGAGAAAATGCTATATAGGAGGCTACTAGGCCCCTTCGACGGTGTAAGGCTTGCGATGAGATGGGCCATCATGACTCTAGAAACTGTCCAATGCTTAAAGAGATGGTGAACGAGAAAGAGCTGCGCAATGGTAAGAGGAAATGTTGAATTATTTTAGCAAACTACGTTATTAATTTTGATTTTCGCATTGTTTTTTTATTCAGTACATTCCATTAGCTTGGGTCTCAGATTGGTTTCGAATAATACATTTATGAATGATTTTGACATCTGGTATATTATTACTCATTTATAGTACATTATTATCCACTTAAGTTACATTATTAATTTGTTAACATCATTCTTCTATTAGTATACATTACAGTCACTTTAATCAACAATCAAGTAGTTTGACTACATTATTATATCCACCTTGTACATTATTATTCTCTTATCCCACATTACGAATATTTTGTTACATTATTTACGTCATTCGACACCTTCAAACTGTATCACTAAGAGACATGAGGAAATGTTGTAATATCCAGTATATGGTACATCTGTTACATTATTACTTAGTTATAGTACATTATTGTCCATTTAAGTAACATTATTTATTTTTAACATCATTCTTCTATTATTATACATTACAGTCATTTTAATTAACAATCAATTAGTTTAAACTACATCATTATTTCATCAGGTACATTATTATTCCCTTATCCTACATTACGAAGATTTTGGCACATTATTTAAGTCATTCACACCTTCAAATCACTGACAGAAATGAATTATAATAATATCCAGTATATGTTGCGAAATAATGATCTCATAAATTAGTACCAAAATGTGATTCCAAATCAAACAAGTTTACCAAAGTAGCTTTGGTTCAAAACAAAAGTAGTGCCAAGTCATTCATGTTTGTTTCCAACATAAGCTATCACAAAATAGATTTAAAGTGTATAAAAACAAAGTAT
Organism: Salvia splendens; assembly: GCF_004379255.2. NCBI lineage: Eukaryota > Viridiplantae > Streptophyta > Magnoliopsida > Lamiales > Lamiaceae > Salvia > Salvia splendens. The sequence goes on along the minus strand of NC_056047.1, from coordinate 26,894,531 downwards.
CCATTCGGCATCCAGAACATCACTCCAGCCCAAATTCGTCAACCCACTTATCAAAGTTGAACTTTGCCGGCTTTGCCTTCCAATGCCTAGTGGCGGCAGCTTGGTTGATGGCACCTCGGGTGTTGTGTGCACATGTAAGTAGTGTCTTTGCAAACTTGATTCGCAACATGTCCAAGCTCTTTCCCCCCTTTGCAGTGAACCCGCACTCCCATTCTTTCTCCCTTTCGCCAAAGTAGGTCTCCATATGGCGCATCACATACACCCCTGTCTCCATTGAGACTATATTGTTCCTCCACGGCATTGTTACCACGTGGGTAGTGCATTTTCTGATTTGAGTTGCCATTTTTGTAACCTTGCACTTGGTAAGTGCATCGACAAGGAATTTTTTCTGCATAAACAAATAATGTACGATTAACTCCAAATAATGTAAGTTACCAGCAATATAATGCAATGTAACATAATATAGACATCACAACAGTAGTTGAAATATATACCAGCACTGATGGTGTTTTTCCGTATTTGGCATTGAATGAGGAATGGGATTTAGCCAGGCTATTGTCAATGATATTCATTTTACCATCAGACAGGTCGAAACATACTACGTATTGGAGGCTGCTACCCCAAATTAGGAAGAAAACCTGCACAAGCAAAAGTAAATTATATTCTACATTATATTGCACATCATTAACATCATCATATACATTATTCCTACATCACTCACCAAGTCATAGTTCTCCCACTGAATGTCACCTGTACCCAGCGCTTCATCATAAAAAAAAGTCCAGAATGCCTCGGACAACCTTTTTTCTTCCAAATCAGGTGGTGCGTCCACCACCGTGTGTGTCAGACTTAATTGAGTACGGCGGACTTCCGCGGGAACAAAGTCCACCACCGCTGAACAATGCCTCGAACAATGTCGGAAAATCAGGTTAGAATAACCTTTCATAAATGGAAATGCCTATATTTTTATGGGACAGACGAAAATGGAAAGTGCACATATTATTATGGGACGAAGGGAGTAATATTTTTGGCTCGGTCATTAATGGCTTAAGATCACTTTACTATAGTGATAAATATCATGGGAATCTCAAGAACGGAATTGTTATCCCCAACAAGAAAAAATAACCTTTGGAGGGCCACATTTCCAACACGAAAGATAGATCGGCCAATGCTCACGAAGGGAGTAATTTACATTGTAAGTTTTGTAGAGCATTGGCCGATCTATCTTTCGTGTTGGAAATGTGGCCCTCCAAAGGTTATTTTTTCTTGTTGGGGATAACAATTTCGTTCTTGAGATTCCCATGATATTTATCACTATAGTAAAGTGATGAGAAGGGTAAAATGCAGGACTACACCAACATACAATCCTGGCACTTGCAGATTAATTCGAGGCTTCTTCGATTTGTTAGATGAGAAGGCGTTAGGGTTTGGTTGGGAGTTAATGGCGGTGAGAAGGTGCTGGGTGGGGTAAGTTTCCACCAATTTAAGTATCAAGGTTTCAGAATTTTTAAATTTTGGAGTACTAAGAGACAGAACCTGCAACCATCCATCTCTTATCCGTCTCTTATCTCATCCCTTAACTATTCATTCAATTTCATTTTTTATTTTTATTTCCAACAAATTCAATTAATAAAAACACACTTCATTAAATAAAATAAAATTACAACTTAAAATTCTTAAAAAATAAAAAAAAACATAATTAAAAATCCTAAAAAATTTAAAAATACATAATTTAATTTCTTCCGCTCACTCTCTCTAAATTCAAAATCTTAAAGCGCAGAGAAGCAGAAGAAAGATCATGTGCGTCTACCGGTTGCCAAATTTTGCCCAAATGTGCTCCATTAGATCATCTTGGAGTTGGGCGTGGGCGGTAGAATCACGTGTCCTTGCCCGAATAGACAACCGATCTTGCAAAGACGGATGCACTCCACTCCGAGGCGAACTACTTGCGGTAGAGCTTCCGGGGGTTTTTGGGTCGAACCAATTTCCCGCCTCGGGTCTTTCGTCGGTGAAAATCATGTTGTGCAAGATTAAGAACGTATACACGATGTCGACCATACTCTCCATGAACCACGTACGAGCCGGGACTTTGATAATGTTGAAGCGCGCTTGGAGAACCCCGAACGCCCTCTCCACATCCTTACGAGCAGCCTCCTGCTTCTGCCCAAAAAGAGCCTGCTTTTTATTCATCGGCCTGTTGAACGTCTTCACGAAGGTTGGCCACTTCGGGGTAGATGCCGTCGGCAAGATAGTACCCCATTTTATACCGCCGGTTGTTAGCGATGAAGTTGATGGCCGACGCTTTACCATCCAAAACCCCGAAGTACGCATGCCAAATCCATAGCCGGTAGTCGGCAACGGCCTCTAGTATAACGGTGGGGTGGCCGTGCCTTTGTGGCAGCTCGTGTATGAGACCCTCCACGCCACAGGGCAATTCTTCCATTGCCAATGCATGCAATCGACGCTGTCAAGCATCCCGGGGAATCAGTGCACTTCTTCGTGAAGGTGGAGCAGAAACTGACAATCTGTCATGCTTGGATTCCGGAGAAATTCGTGTGTGAAGGCTGCCCGGACGCCTTTGCAGAATTGCATCAAGCACATTCTCCTAGTGCTTTCTTCAATGTGGAGGTATTCGTCGAACAAATCCGCCGTTTGTCAAGTCGCAAGCTGACGGATCGCTGCAGTACATTTATGCAGCGTCGTGTGGTTGGGACGGCCGACGGCGTCGAACCCTTCTTGGAAGAACTCTTCCCGGGCGGCCAATGTATTTGCGATGTGGAGAAATAGCGGTCGCCGCATGCGGCAACAGCGACGGAAGTAGGTATCTCCCCATAACGGGTTATCACAGAAGTAGTCGCATACTAACCTTGCGGCGGCTTCCTCTCGGTTACGATGGATGTAAGTCCGGGATCGTCTTTGGGGCGGCGCAGCTTCCTCCGCCTCCATACGTCGATCTTCTTCAAGTGATTCTTCCATTATTCAACGCATATGCTTAAATGGATCCATGAATAGATTAACTTTGGTAGAAGAATAAAAGAGATGATTTGAGATGAAAATTGGAGAGGAAAGAGAGATGATTTGAGAAGCATAGATGTGTGTTTGTGTGTCACGACCGCATTTTCTAAGGATAGAAAACACGGTTGATCGCGACTAGGGGAGGATTAAAGAAGCGGGGAAGAAGGGGGAAAATCAACACAACTCAACCACAGCCCGAAACAAATGGGAATAGCTAGAAATAAATCAGAGTTTTGAACAAAATAGACTTGAGTCTTTTAAGATGCACAACGGAAGCAAATGAACGCGGTTCCATGTATGAAGACATGAACCTCCGAGAGTCAAAATCTGACTGAATTAAGTGTCTTGTCTCAATAGCACTTCCTCCACCACTTCGCTGCTCAACCTGCACATTTAGAAATATATGCAGGGCTGAGTACAAAAAGTACTCAGTGAACACATTTCTGAAAATTACACATATACATTTGAAAATATTGTCAAGCCATCATCACAGTAACACTCGGGGCGTTGTTGAAAAGACCCGAGCTTACTAAAAATATCTCATTGGGTTGCAACACCCCTTTTTCCTGTACTTAGCCATATCTGATCACATTATGCCGTCGAGATGGTGTTCTCACACGGTCACACCTTCTCTGCCCATCATGTCAGAGGTATTCTTGTGCCGGGAAGGTGGCCACCTTCCTCGGTCACCTGCTCTGCCCAACATGTCAGAGGTAGCTTGTGTACACTAGTCCGAGCGGGGACACCACCCTCACTGGGACCCGAATTCGATTTACATATATCATCATTCATAAATCACTTGGCCGTAGCCAACAGATAGGCATCATACACAAAAACATTTATGGCAAGACAACATCTTTAAGAATCACGAACTTGTGTTCGTGTTTTCATAAAATACGATTTGTATTTTTAGTATAAGAAAGCTCACCTTGATCGTTTAGTTCCCTTAACTTGAATCTTTCGTTCCGACTTTACTTGCGAACATACCCTCCGTGAGTAGGACGTTGTGGAGTTCACAAGGCTGAAAGGGGAGGTTCTTGAAGTTGGAAAATTTCAATTCCACAGTTAGGATTGATCTAGGAATTTGGCACCCTTCGAAGTCTGTCGTGGATTTCAAAAGAAAAGATCTCCCTGAATTCTTGTTGAGACTCGTTGCAGTGATAGGGAAGGGAATGGATCATATGTTGTCTCTTTTTTTTAGATGAATAAACTTTGGTGAAAGGATGAGGCGGTGGAAGGGTGAGGCGGTGATGGTATTTAGGTGTGAGGAAAAGCAAGTGGCCTGACATAATCCTATCTCAAATATTCTTCTTTATTTGGAGAATGATTTCATTCTCTAATTAAATGCACCATTTAATGCTGTGTCTGAAAAATAATTGAGCCCAAGGGATCTGCATTCCTTTTTATTTATTAATATATATATTTTTTTATTAATTGATTATTTATTTATTTGTTTATTTAATTTGGTGTAGGTATAATCGGTTCAAGTTCGTGGCTGTCCGCGTTGAAGCACCCGATTTTCTTAGAACGTAGGATGTATAAATTAAATTTTGTTGGACTTTTGTTGGATATATCGGACATTAGAATTTTGATTATAGTACTTTATTTATTAATTTAAATTTATTATATTCATATAGGTGTATTATATATTTGCGTGTTTTATTCACTTGCCTATTGTCAAAACAAATAACGACAACAATCTATCGTAGCTCGGATTTAATCGCATAAAAGTCACTTATATAAATAATCAAGCTAATAATATAGTTTATAATAATATCGGCTTAGCGGGTCGTTACATTCTACCCCTCTTAAAAGAAATTTCGTCCCGAAATTTAGAAAGTATTTAGGCAAAAAGTTCAGGATATTTCTCCTTCATTTTCTCTTCTAGCTCCCATGTTGCTTCTTCCTGTGCGTGGTTTTTCAACAAAACCTTCACTGTAGTAATCGACTTATTCCGAAGCTGTTGCACCTTTCGATCTAGTATTTCTACTGGCTTTTCTTCGTAACTCAGGTCAGGTTCTAGAACGATTCCTTCGTGGCGAATCACATGTTTTGGGTCGAACACATACCTTCGAAATTGGGAGACGTGGAATACGTTGTGTACGTTCCCAAAGTTGGGTGGTAATGCCAAGCGATATGCTACTAGGCCCACTTCCTCTAGAATTTCATAGGGTCCAATAAATCGTGGTTTTAGTTTACTCTTGAGTCCAAATCTGGTTATTCCTTTGGAAGGGGCTACTTTCAAAAAGACCTTCTCTCCAATGTTAAATTTCCATTCGGTTCGACGTTCGTCGGCGTAGGATTTTTTTTTCTGCAGTGGTCAGTGTCTTGCCTCCCATGAGGGTCTCACGCGAGGAAAAAAAAATAGAGTTGATCTAACCGTTTTAACTTTGATAGGAACTGAATTTGGGATTCCAAGAGAAATATTCGAATCGTTCTTTCTTTGTGTAGGCTCCAAGGTAGCCATGAAAATAAAACGATTATAATTATTTCCATTACGTGAGTGTTTGGTTCACCACAAACTCTCAGCAGTTGCTTGCAACAAAGGTTTTTATGAAATGCGAAGACTAGGCTCAATTGGGCTCATTATGCTCACCCCAAGAAAAGAAAAGATACAACTTTAAAGGGCTTGAGCTATACCCATAGGACTTGGAAATTTTATTGTGGGAAGAGCTTGCCAGATGGAATAAATTGCGAAAGTGAGGGTATGATGAATAGAATGTAGATGTCAATAATAGGTTGCCAATAATATAATCAAAATGAACAGTGAAGTAGAAAAGTTTCAAGTATCCCCAGATGATAACAGGAAGACCTGAGATGGTTGGTTAAAAATGGATTTGAAAAGAATAGGAAAAACAAACAATTGCAATTTTCTCAACAACACTGTGATAGAAGATCATATCAACGGAATTTTTTTTAGAGTTTATAAGTAGTTCAGGGAAACTTAACTAATAAAGAGGGTAACAAGAAGAAACTAGCCAAGGGAGAAGCAATGTGCCAGCTTTAACATGGAGCTTGCAGAAAAGCTCAAATCAAGAGACAACAGTCATATTTGAATTCAGAAGATGAGAGTACTCATGTAAAACAAAGAGCTTGTCAATAAGTATGTCTGAAAACACAAAAGATCAAATTAAAAGGTTTAAGGTCTCAACAGATGGCTGTTCCAATATAGTAAGACTGAAAATGATTGGTCTCAAGCGGATTTGAGAAAGAAGAATAACAAGGAACTACCCTTTTGGGTCAACAACATCGTGATACTATATCACGTTAATGAATTCACAAAGTTTATAACCAAATCACGAAAATTAACTAGTAAAGAAGACAACCAGAGCAAACTAGTTTGGGAAGAGAGCAAATTACTTTAGACTTGGAGTTGCTAAAGAGCTCAAAGCATGATGGAATAATTATAGTGGGATTAAGAAGAGGTGACTATCCTTTATAATTTAATGAGTGTCAGCAAGCACATTTGAAAACATTAAAGGTCTACTAATGATCTTTGAAGAATATTATCATTGAAGAGACAATAGTTTAGGGAAACATGTTCATTATGAAGGCTATAAATAAAGCAGCCTCTAGTATAGGAGTTTGGGAGCAAGAATTCAGAGAGTCAATGTATTGCTTTTATACAGAATGAGTAAAGAATTCCGTAGTTACTGGAGGTTATCAGAAAACATGAGGGAGCAAGCTCAAAACTGAAAGTGATGCACAACCTTGACATAGGAGAGGGAAGATAATTACCTTGCAAAGGAAGTCATTTAAGATCGTAATTCAACAAAAGTATTTTGATCAGGGGATTCGAGAAAATGGAATTCATGGGAATCCAAGTAAGCGTTGGTGATGAATCTTCTTGGTTAACTACAATGGTGATACTCCGTTGTTTAACTCTTTATAGAGGATGGTAAATGAGATATGTGAAACTTTGGTCACAAGGTGCTTTCACTTCACGATCACGTCAGATGACCATATGTGAGGATTACGACTCTTTGGTACTCTTGGTTCGTCATAACGCTCATCCTCGTAACACGTCGTTTCTGTTTACTTATGTTGTAGAGCTAGGTTCTTTGTTCACATTGTAATCATATTGTCTTGCTATATATGTGTACATCGCTTAGTTGGATCAAAGGTATGATCCTTTGGAGTGATTGGATCGTCACAAAAGACAAAAGCTAACCTAGATTACTCATGTCATTGGGACGTAGGAAATGACATCTAACCCCTACCATCTTTCTAGAACATGGTTTTGTTATATGTCGGATTGCTTTTCTCGTGACGAAGTTTCTTTCTTATCCCGTCCTTTTCTTTTCGTCGCTCAGGAAAGCGAGAAATGTTCATACTGTACTTCTAAGTTCGAGTTCATATTGTGTTCTAGAAGGAACGCATAACTAAGTATTCTAAGTTCTTGGAAATTTCGATATCCCCTTACCATCAACATGATTCAATGACTACTCAAAAAGATGTATCATTTCACAAACTCAAAAAGAGGCATCATTTCAACAATTGGTACCAGACTCATATACTTTATACTTTCATATTTCAGTACCTTTTTCCATTCAAGAAAATTATTTCTTTTATTCATACATTCGCAATCTTTAGCCAAGAAAAGACATACTAACTCTTTCTTTAAGCATGCAACCAAATCAAGAAACATCAACTCTTTCTTTAAACTCATTATTTTCATATGTTCAATCAAATTAACTGCATGAGTTATTTCTCCATTTCAAACTTTCAAACATCTTGACTTTCTTTTGAAAAAGAACAAGTTACATTTTTCTTCATTGAGCGCGATTGGGGGAAAGTGCTAAGAGCATTTTCATCGATTAGACAATCTAGTGGAACAAGACTAGACCAAAGATTTTTAAAGAAGACTCTCGGGTTCAGAGCGAGAAAGAATGCTCTGATACCACTCTGTCACGACCGCATTTTCTAAGGATAGAAAACACGGTTGATCGCGACTAGGGGAGGATTAAAGAAGCGGGGAAGAAGGGGGAAAATCAACACAACTCAACCACAGCCTGAAACAAATGGGAATAGCTCGAAATAAATCAGAGTTTTGAACAAAATAGACTTGAGTCTTTTAAGATGCACAACGGAAGCAAATGAACGCGGTTCCATGTATGAAGACATGAACCTCCGAGAGTCAAAATCTGACTGAATTAAGTGTCTTGTCTCAATAGCACTTCCTCCACCACTTCGCTGCTCAACCTGCACATTTAGAAATATATGCAGGGCTGAGTACAAAAAGTACTCAGTGAACACATTTCCGAAAATTACACATATACATTTGAAAATATTGTCAAGCCATCATCACAGTAACACTCGGGGCGTTGTTGAAAAGACCCGAGCTTACTAAAAATATCTCATTGGGTTGCAACCCCCCTTTTTCCGGTACTTAGCCATATCTGATCACATTGTGCTGTCGAGATGGTGTTCTCGCACGGTCACCTTCTCTGCCCATCATGTCAGAGGTATTCTTGTGCCGGGAAGGTGGCCACCTTCCTCGGTCACCTGCTCTGCCCAACATGTCAGAGGTAGCTTGTGTACACTAGTCCGAGCGGGGACACCACCCTCACTGGGACCCGAATTCGATTTACATATATCATCATTCATAAATCACTTGGCCGTAGCCAACAGATAGGCATAATACACAAAAACATTTATGGCAAGACAACATCTTTAAGAATCACGAACTTGTGTTCGTGTTTTCATAAAATACGATTTGTATTTTTAGTATAAGAAAGCTCACCTTGATCGTTTAGTTCCCTTAACTTGAATCTTTCGTTCCGACATTACTTGCGAACATACCCTCCATGAGTAGGACGTTGTGGAGTTCACAAGGCTGTAAAGGGAGGTTCTTGAAGTTGGAAAATTTCAATTCCACAGTTAGGATTGATCTAGGAATTTGGCACCCTTCGAAGTCTGTCGTGGATTTCAAAAGAAAAGATCTCCCTGAATTCTTGTTGAGACTCGTTGCAGTGATAGGGAAGGGAATGGATCATATGTTGTCTCTTTTTTTTAGATGAATAAACTTTGGTGAAAGGATGAGGCGGTGGAAGGGTGAGGCGGTGATGGTATTTAGGTGTGAGGAAAAGCAAGTGGCTTGACATAATCCTATCTCAAATATTCTTCTTTATTTGGAGAATGATTTCATTCTCTAATTAAATGCACCATTTAATGCTGTGTCCGAAAAATAATTGAGCCCAAGGGATCTGCATTCCTTTTTATTTATTAATATATATATTTTTTTATTAATTGATTATTTATTTATTCGTTTATTTAATTTGGTGTAGGTATAATCGGTTCAAGTTCGTGGCTGTCCGCGTTGAAGCACCCGATTTTCTTAGAACGTAGGATGTATAAATTAAATTTTGTTGGACTTTTGTTGGATATATCGGATATTAGAATTTTGATTATAGTACTTTATTTATTAATTTAAATTTATTATATTCATATAGGTGTATTATATATTTGCGTGTTTTATTCACTTGCCTATTGTCAAAACAAATAACGACAACAATCTATCGTAGCTCGGATTTAATCGCATAAAAGTCACTTATATAAATAATCAAGCTAATAATATAGTTTATAATAATATCGGCTTAGCGGGTCGTTACATTCTACCCCTCTTATAAATTTGTAAGCCCTTATTCTCAAATTTATAAATTGTGTGGTTTTCGGCTTGCAACCTAAGTGGGCCAAACCCGAAACATGATAGGCGGCCCGGTGGATTGACCAAGGTACAACTACTATCTATTATCTCTTCATGTTCAACATCTAATTCGACATTTGACTAATTATTTTTAAAATATAAACACGTATATAAAAACTCAATTTTATATTTAATATACATATATATTTAATTTATATTAATATAATATTAGATAAATAGATTAAAAAATTTAAATTAATCATGGTTGTGAACTGATAGACCATTAATAACTGAGACAAAAATAATTTTAAAATCTGACTCAATATCTTTCCACCGTCTCTCGTGAGATTTCACATAATACTCAATACACATTTCTATATCATCATATTTGGCCCCCTTTGTTAACGTAATACGGAGCCACTGATAAAAAGTGTAGTTTATATTCTCCACTATCGCAATAAAATTATCATTGTTTAAATATTTTATCGTCAACGTATTAAAATCCTCATGATTGAAGAATTTCTTATAAAGCTTAGAATCTTTCTCCTCCATAGATTAACAGCTAAATTCGCATTGATTTATGAGAATATCTATTTGGCTTTGCAGAAGGATCTTTGCTCGTCTTCCTCTTGTTGTATTTCATAATTTCACATTTCACTTTGTTGTTGTTTTATCAACTTATTGTTGGGCATGTTGGTAGACTTCTCTTCCATTATGATTCAATTACTTTACATAAAAGATGATAAGAAGAAAATTTATCAAAGAATGATGAAGAGTTGCTAGTTAATGAGTTATTTATAAAGCCATAATACTCTATAGTTACCGTTTAGTTTTTTTTTTCCTTTTTTCATGCAACGATCAAATATCACTTAGAATAAACAATTGTTTGAATATAAATTGACCCGATGGGTTGGTCCGATTGATTGACCTGGTGGGTTGGACTTAGGTACAACTATTGTCTACTATATTATTTCTTCATATTTGACATCTAATTCGATACTTCATTGATCATTTTTTTATAAATATAAATAACTACACGCAAAAATCTTCAATTTTATATTTAATACACATATATATTATATTTTTTTATTAATATAATAATAGATAAATAAATTAAAACATTCAAATTAACTATAAGAAATATTCTAATTTCAAAAATATGCTTCAAACTTTTTCAAAATGTGTTTAATTTTTATTTTACCTATACAAAATTTAAATTAGTATTTAATTATATTTAAGTTTAAATATATATCTCAAAATTATCATAATTAAATTTTTTGCATTCTAATAAATATAACTAATTTTCATAATTATGTATTGGATTAAACACATGTTAATTTAATCGGTAGCAGCCCGCTAGACTGGCCCAAAACCTGAACACTTAGGGTTAAGATTGAATATTTATAACCCGATAAAAATTCAATCCTATTAAGGCGCACCCGATTAACCCGCGATTTGAGTAGAGTTGGCACGAAACCAGCTAGGTTGATTGACATCCATACGTAAAAGCTATGAGGATTGTAGATAGACGGGAGTTAATTCTAAATATTTGTGCTAACTATATTTTTTTATTCTTTTAGTAATATCTGTTTTCTGGAGTTAATTTGCTAATACTCCTATATGTTTATAATTAATTATTAAACGGTGGATGAAATAAAATAATTAGAGAAAATAAATCAAATTAAATTTTAATAATCGTATAAATAAATCATAAAAATACAATTAAATTAGTACCCCACATATTACAAATTTATGCATAAAAATAAATAAATTAATCAAATTATAGTTATCATATAATTAAATCATAAAAATATGACGAAATAATATTATAATTTAATACATAAAATTAAATAAATCAAATCAAATTCTAATATCTATGTAAACAAATCCTAAAAATATGACTTAATAAGTAGTATATAAATTTAAATAAATCAAATTAAATCCTAATAATATATATAGCTAAACAATAAATTTATGCATAAAAATAATTATATCAAATCAGAGTTGTGATCAATGTCGAACTAGTTCGGCCTGTAAAATTAGTTCGACTTATAATGGGACAGTCTTTAGTAAGGAGTATTTATTTTTATGCATAAAATGTATATGGTTTGACGTTTTGACAATACTTAGCGTTCTGACCTGAATAGATCCATCTATAATATATATATATACATCCCTCTATAATATAACTAATCTTAAGTGTATAACTAGAGAACAAATCTCAGCCACACATCTTAATGGAATAAATATTATTTATTTTAATTATATAAATTAGGCTAAGGGTATTTTTGGAAATTATATTATGAAATTTAAATCAAATTATGCAGCCAGGTTCAACAACGAGCAGGAGAAGTGCGACAAGGCCAATGCCGCCAGCTCCTCCGCCGACCTCCTCGGCGCCGCCTCCGAGTACGGCAAACTCGATTCCACCCAAGGCGGAGCTGCTAGGGCACCCGTTCTTCGCGGAGGCGAGCAACGGGGTTAGGAAGTCGACGAAGAGATCACCTACGAGTGTGATGGATTTGTGCTTTTGGGATGAATTGGAGGTTTCAGATTGTGCGTCGGATCTAACAGAGAGTCCTTTGACTTCGGACTCTCCGGCCGGGAGGATCGGGAGCTTGATCGGAGATGGATTGAATTTCGATTTCTCAGCGGCCGCGAGGGAGGAGGGTTGGATCACGGTGAGGGACAATGGGATGGGAATTGAAGGAGTTGTTGAGTTGATTATGAATTAATTAATGGAGGTTTAATTGAAGTTGAGGAATCATTGTTTCATTCAAATTGGGATGAAATTAGTAGTAGCAATATTGATGTTAGTAGTTTAGAATATATTCTTGGTGATAGTGATGTACATGATTCTGTACCAATAAGTGTTGCTTTGGAAAGAATGGTTATGACTCATGAATGATTTTTGCGATTCAAATCAGCTTTTCAATGTGTTTATCATTTTCCTCTTATTACTCGCAATCTTCTCGTTATTCATATCAACTCTTTAATGCTATCTCTTTTTGTGTTTTCATTTTCCTTTCTCTACTATATTACTGCAATCTACTCATAATTCTGATGATAATTTTGATGTGCAGCCAAAATTATTTGATTAAGCCTCCCTTTGACTTTCCAGTATTGTTTGATCTGGGTGTTTTTAAGCCTCTTTGTTTATAGCATAAATTATTAAAGTCGTTGTTTTGCTTTTTACATATTAACAAAATACATCAGTACACATCACCCTTACTCTAATTTACTTCACTCTTGTTCACAAAACACATCACTCTTACTCTGATTTTACTTCACTCTTGTTCACAAAATACATCACTCTTGCTCTGATTTTACTTCACTATTGTTCACAAAACACGTCACTCTTACTCTGATTTTACTTCACTCTTGTTCACAAAACACATCACTCTTATTCAGATTTTACTTCACTCATGTTCACAAAACACATCACTCTTACTCTGATTTTACTTCACTCTTGTTCACAAAACACATCACTCTTACTATGATTTTACTTAACTCTTGTTTACAAAACACATCACTCTTACTCTGATTTTACTTCACTCTTGTTCACAAAACACATCACTCTTATTCAGATTTTACATCACTCTTGTTCACAAAATACATCACTCTTGCTCTGATTTTACTTCACTATTGTTCACAAAACACGTCACTCTTACTCTGATTTTACTTCACTCTTGTTCACAAAACACATCACTCTTATTCAGATTTTACTTCACTCATGTTCACAAAACACATCACTCTTACTCTGATTTTACTTCACTCTTGTTCTCAAAACACATCACTCTTACTCTGATTTTACTTCACTCTTGTTCACAAAACACATCACTCTTACTATGATTTTACTTAACTCTTGTTTACAAAATACATCACTCTTACTCTGATTTTACTTCACTCTTGTTCACAAAACACATCACTCTTATTCAGATTTTACTTCACTCTTGCTTACAAAACGATTTAAAGTTTTACTAGTTTTCATTTTCAGTAAATTAACCTCACACTATATTAAATCATTACAGTCACATTTCATTATAAAATCCATATATAAAATAAGATTTGTGTTCCACTAACTACTTTCTTCCATTTATTTTTATAAAGTTAAACAATTCATTAATAAAAAAACTAGACAATAAATAGCAATTGGAGGAGAATTAAACATAGTAGTAAGTTTTATAGATGCGCATTGTGTTTCGAGGCCAGGGTAATTGCTAACCCATGGGAATTTGAGGTCGTCGAAGCCTACTGCTGAGAAAAAATTTCAACAGTATGAGAATATGAGGAAACTGAATAAAAATTTCAAAGAGTGAAGTAAGAGTGGTGCTTGGGAAATGAAGCTCTCTAACAGGACATCGATCTTCGGGCTGCAGCTATGGATGGTGATCGGAATTTGTAATCAGAGCAGTGATTTTGATCATTCTCTTCCTCCTGCGTCCCCGCCTTTTGCCGCCGCCGCAGCTCCGGCACCAAAGGAAAGCTCTGCCGCTCGGTAAGAGACCCGAGGCCAGCCGTATCCAAGGAGATACAGGTGATCAACCGCGATTCCGCCGCCGATCAACGCTCTTGTTTACTTCGAAATTCAATTTGCCGTCGTAACCTATTTTTTAGCTATGCAATGACCATTATACCCATGCCTTGTTATTATGGAGTAAATTTGTGATTGAGGGAACTAATTTCTCCTTAAATTCAAAAATTACATGTATTAATAATAGCCATTGATTTTCTTGATCTTGTGGTTGTGATTTATTCTCTAGTTATAGGTTTAAGGGGCACTTGCTATAGATCATGACCCTATATATATATATATATATATATATATATATATATATATATATATATAGGGGTGTGATAAAATACAAACTCTCTAAAATACAAACTATACAAACTTTAATCATACTCACTTAATACAATTAATCAACGGTTAATATAAGAGATTTTTCTAATGTCAACATTTTGACATCGAAAAATCAGAATTTGGACACCCCCCTCGACAGAATTTGTACACTCCGTACATCCCCCCGATGACATAATTTGTACATTCCGTTGACATCGACCCCCGGTGACAGAGTTTGTACAGTCCGTTGACATAATTTGTACACTCCGGTGACAGAATTTGTACACTCCGCTGACATAGTTTGTATAGTTTGTATTTGATCACACCTCTATATATATATTATATATATAGTTGTGATCATACGATAACCCCCAAATCACGTAATAACTCTATAACCAAATCTGAACCACACATATTTTCTAATCTTGTGGCAGAGATTCAAACTTAGATTTACTTCATAAAAAGGCGCAGAGGGTAAATATGTCATTTCCCTCATTTAATTTCTGAATTTCGCTCAATTCTTTCACTCTCTTAGTTCGATTCTCTCTTCTTAGCGATTTTGTTTCCATATTTATCGCCTAATTTATTTACATATGCTCCAGATTTTCTTCCGATTTGGTTCATTATTCCATAATCTCCAGATTTTGTTTCCATATTTCTTGAATAATTGTGACCGGGAAGATGTTTTCAATTTTGCCTATAAGTTGATAAAATGATACTTTAACCTGACAAAATGACATATTATACGTAGCCGATTATGTGTTAACATGATACTTTTCGCTTATAAATGTTAGGTTTACTGCATAGAATGATAGTTTTGCCGGATAGAATGATACTCTGAGTTGATAAAATGATAGCTTTGCCGGATAGAATGATACTCTGAGTTGATAAAATGATAGTTTTATTGATTTGTAGGTATGTACATTCCTGCATACAATGATAGTTTTGCCGGATAAAATGATACTCTGAGTTGATAAAATGATAGTTTTGCTGGATAGAATGATACTTTGAGTTGATAAAATGATAGTTTTGCCGGATAGAATGATACTTTGAGGATAGAATGATACTTTGAGTTGATAAAATGATAGTTTTGCCGGATAGAATGATACTCTGAGTTGATAAAATGATAGTTTTATTGATTTGTAGGTATGTACATTCCTGTTTGTGATGATGCTTTGAAGCCAATGATTGGTATGAAATTCAATACATTAGTAGAAGCAGCTGATTTCTATGAACATTATGCTCGTTCAGTTGGTTTTGGCATTCGTAAACTGGGCAACAAATCAGTTCATGATATTATGTAATTATATTATGCATTGCAGATTATGTGTTAACATGATACTTTCGGTATAGCGGTGGTTCCGGCAGCGGAGGAGCACGAGTGTCTCCAACACGGTGACTGGAAGTTTGGAAGGGCGGATCCCAGCCAGTTGGACGATGCCTAGGCGCTCCCGAATCGAAATCCGCATAGGGTTGTCGTCCATACGCTGCTTTTGACGCATGCAATTTTTTCACACGGCGATCGATTTCTTCACATCGTGATTTTAGCCTGGATTCTAATTTGTCAAATCGGGCCATGATATTCTCCAGCCGGGCGGAGAAAATCTCGCTCGATCCTGGGAAGGCGCACGGCAGATTGCTGCCTTCCGGATTATCGCGCAGGGAAAGCCCCGGTTGACCATCCCCGCGACGGGTCATCGCCGACAAGCGACGCGACGGATGGGGGGGATCCAAGTGGTGTGAGAAGTAGGGTGATTCTGGATCAGGCCACGACGGCGGACGGAGTACTTCCACCCGGCTGCTCGGAGGGTCCCAACAGGTTACACGGCGAGGTTGGACCGGCTGGTAGGGATGGAATGGTTGTGTGGCCTGAGGGAAGTTGTATTGAAGACGACGGTAGCCGGCGTAGTCGTATGACATGTCGACGGACTGAAGCGTGGGTGTGGTAGAGATGGTGGTGATGCGGCTGACCTTTTTTTTTATATTGGTGATTTGTTGGGGGGATACGGATGAACGAAGACGGAGGATGAGCACGGGATGAAAGCACCAGTTGTTACGGACGTCCTCCGTAACGTGACCGGATGGCGATCTTCGCGCGAGTTGCTGTGACCAAATCTTTGACGTGCTCGAAGGAAAGCTCACGGATTATCGGTTCTCAGACGTTCTCCGATGAGCAGCAATAGGGAACGATAATATGCTTATTGCACAAGTCAAACTTAGGGAAAATATTTCATTGATTCTAAGGATAATCTGATCATCTCAGTCTCGAGTATTAAGACAGTTGAATTTATAGGTCTAATAACATCCATTACCGCCATTAAAATGGCTC
The DNA here is from genome assembly GCF_004379255.2 of Salvia splendens. Classification (NCBI taxonomy): domain Eukaryota; kingdom Viridiplantae; phylum Streptophyta; class Magnoliopsida; order Lamiales; family Lamiaceae; genus Salvia; species Salvia splendens. The sequence continues at coordinate 26,877,698 of NC_056047.1, read as the reverse complement.
TGATACCATCTTCTACCTGATAATCTTTTGATAGCTTTGAATCATCAAACTTGTTGGTTAAAACCTTGTTGTTAGAACACGTATTGGCAGAAGCCTTGTTGTGTAATAACGTATTGGTCAGAACCGTATGGTTTGTGATTAAAATGTTATGATAAATTATTCCGTTATTAAACAGTATGAAAGACATATTGAAAATATTTTGCATAATGAAAGAAAACAGAATGAAAGTAAAGAGATTTTGAAAACTAACTTTGGATTAAAACTCCGAGGTAGCAGAGGGAAGGAGGGAGAAGAGCAATGGTTCTGAGATTAGTAACTGGTGTGCTTCTCTTCCTAGAAAACCTCTTATTTATAGCCAACATCCCTGGCTACATAGGAGTACAGTATCTTACAAAAACGTAAGCAGTGACGTAAAACACAATAATTTACATAGTGGGAAAACTATTACAAACAGTAAATTACATTATTGGTGGGATTGTGGTGTTTCCTTTTGAAGTAGATGGCCGTCATTCTTGACCTTTGAACACTCTTTCGAAAATGGACCATATCATGCTGCCATGATAAGATGGAGTCTTTGGATTTTATTCTTGCATCTCCTGATATACTGAGCATGTCTGAACTCTTCATCATCATAATAATAATCAAAATGGTGACTCCTCCGAAAATTGACTTCATAGTAAACCTGGAGACTTTCTTCTTCGTCTTTGATTGCTTGTTCCAATCTTCTGATTTCTTTGCCAAAATTAAAACGATAAAGAGGATGCATCCTGAATGATGATCACAATCAAGCTGCAGTAATAATGGAGATAATTTTAAGAGTTCTTTTCATCCTTTTGATTCTATTGACTCTATGAAAAATGTCATCAATGGTTTCTCTAAGAAATGGAAAATCCACTTCTTCCGAAGGTACTTCAAGAACAATCTTTGCAATCTCTGAAAGGGAGATAATCATTTCGGTATCAATCTTGATATTATCAATGAGAAACCTAGAATAGGCTACAGTATTCTTCTTTCTAAAGAAACCTGTCATCAAAAATCAAAGGGGTCTTGACCCCCAATAGGATCAGAAGAGACCGATTCTTCAGACTTTGAAGAGACAGACTTTTGGGCCATAAATTCAAAGAAGTCTTTCTTGATATGTTCTGGAAGGTTTTTCAGAAAATCATTTGGCTCCGAGGTACTGGCCTTCTTTGTTCTTTCTGCCTTGCTTTTCTCTTTGTTGTCCTTTTGGAAAATCACTTTTTCACCAGTGGTAAAAAATTATTTGACAGCAGATTCATCTCCAATATGATTTTGGAACTTAGCCCACCATTTAACTTTATAGACCCTTGTCAAGGAGAAAGGAGTAGGATCTGGGAAGATTTTTTCAAAATTGAAATCCCAGGAAAAGATCCAAAGGACTTTGAATTTCGCATGGAACATGATGAATTTCTAGAAATTTTTGAGAGTAGAATATTCAGCAAAAGTATGAAACCCTTGTTGAACATCAGAAGGGAGAATTTGGATTAAAGATCCCATTTTCCTCCACCAATCAAGGAACCAAACAGGGAACTGTTTTTCACAATTATGA